>NC_072457.1:3950793-3998293 GCF_027596085.1 Anoplopoma fimbria
CAGGTCTCCTCAACAGAGACTCAATGGAACTAAATGTTACCGGACCAATCAATGTTTATTTCATGTATGTTCTTCTGAGACAGTAGACTATTTAACCCTCCTGTCGTGTTCGGGTCAAATCTGACCGATTTAAACTTTAATCAATCATAAGTATTGTGTTTTACATCTGATTGCCTCAAGGCCTTATGATATCCTCCACACTAGGCATTTGAACATATAAAATTGCTGATCACCACTTTCATTGAATTTTGAGTGGTTTAGTCAACTTTGTTACACCCCGGTCAAAAGTGACCGCCATAGGAAATGAATGGGAAACACTAAATCATGTCCATTCATCAGATGGAAAACAGCCCACACACACACACACACACACACACACACACACACACACACACACACACACACACACACACACACACACACACACACACACACACACACACACACACACACACACACACACACACACACACACACACACACACACACACACACACATTACAGTCATTTACCAAAGCGACTTACAGGAAGTGTATTCAACATAGGTATTCAAGAGAACTACTAGTCACCAGAAGTCATAAGTGCATCTCCTTTCTTAAACAAGCATCTAAGAGCATAAACCAGAGCAAAAGTACAGAAACAAACTAATACTAATACAATAAGTGCAACAAACTAATACTAATACAATAAGTGCACACAACACAAGAACCCTCAAAAAAATCCCACAGTCCCCAAAACCCACACACAAAAAAACAATCAAACACAAAAACAAATGCACTCACGAAGTCAGTCAGTCAGTCAGTCAGGCTAATCCAGTCCGGGTTTTCGCGGTGGTGCTCGAGGTGACGGCCGGTCTCCAGCTGATCAGTGGATAGTGGGAAACAGGCAGGGGATCAGGCAGAAACCAGAGGAAGCGGAGGCTAAACTGGTGGTCGGGGACAGAAGGCTGAGTCGTTGACCTTTGTGATGGTTGTTGGGTATATAAAAAGAGAAAAGGATAAAATTATTTAACATAAAAAGCAACTGTGACTGACAAAACCACTGTGATCTGTCCTCTCTCTCCTGTCCTCTCTCTCTCCTGTCCTCTGTCCTGTCCTCTGTCCTGTCCTCTGTCCTGTCCTCTCTGTCCTCTCTCCTGTCCTCTCTCCTGTCCTCTCCTGTCCTCTCTCCCTGTCCTCTCTCCTGTCCTGTCCTCTCTCTCCTGTCCTCTCTCCTGTCTCCTCTCTCCTGTCCTCTCTCTCCTGTCCTCTCTCCTGTCTTCTCTCCTGTCCTCTCTCCCCTGTCCTCTCTCCTGTCCTCTCTCCTCCCTCCTCTCTCCTGTCCCTGTCCTCTCTCCTGTCCTCCTCTCTCTCCTGTCCTCCCGTCTCTCCCTGTCTTCTCTCCTGTCCTCTCTCCTGTCCTCTCTCTCTCCTGTCTTCTCTCCTGTCCTCTCTCTCCTGTCTTCTCTCCTGTCTTCTCTCCTGTCCTCTCTCCTGTCCTCTCTCTCTCCTGTCTTCTCTCCTGTCCTCTCTCCCCTGTCTTCTCTCCTGTCCTCTCTCCTGTCCTCTCTCTCCTGTCCTCTCTCCTGTCTTCCTCTCCTGTCCCTCTGTCCTTCTCTCCCTGTCCTCTCTCTGTCTTCTCTCTCCTGTCCTCTCTCCCTGTCCTCTCTCTCCTGTCCTCTCTCCCTGTCCTTCTCTCCTCTGTCCTCCTCTCTCTCCTGTCCTCTCTCCTCCCTCTCTCCTGTCCTCTCTCCTGTCTCTCCTTCTCCTCTCTCTCCTGTCCTCTCTCTCTGTCCCTTCTCTCTCCTGTCCTCTCTCCTGTCCTTCTCTCCTGTCCCCTCTCCCTGTCCTGTCCTCTCTCTCTCCCCTGTCCTCTCTCCCGTCTCTCTCCTGTCCTCTCTCTCCCCTCTCCTCTCTCTCCTGTCTTCTCTCTCCTGTCCTCTCTCCTCCCTCTCTCTCCTGTCTCTCTCCTGTCCTCTGTCCTGTCCTCTCTCTCCTGTCCTCTCTCTCTCCTGTCCTCTGTCCTGTCCTCTCTCCTGTCCTCTCTCTCCTGTCCTCTCTCCTGTCCTCTCTCCTGTCCTCTCTCTCCTGTCCTCTCTCCTGTCCTCTCTCCTCCTGTCCCTGTCCTCTCTCTCTCTCTCCTCTCCCTGTCCTCCTCTCCTGTCCTCTCTCCTGTCCTCTCTCCTGTCCTTCTCTCCTGTCCTCTCCTCTCCTGTCCTCTCTCTCCTGTCCTCTCTCCTGTCCTCTCCTGTCTTCTCTCCTGTCCTCTCTCCTGTCCTCTCCTGTCCTCTCTCCTGTCCCCTCCTCTCTCCTGTCCTCTCTCTCCTGTCTTCTCTCCTGTCCTCTCCTGTCCTCTCTCCTGTCTTCTCTCCTGTCCTCTCTCCTGTCCTCTCTCCTGTCTTCTCTCCTGTCCTCTCTCCCTCTGTCCTCTCTCCTCACACAGCCGGTGTCCTCTCTCCTGTCCTCTCTCCTGTCCTCTCTCCTGTCCTCTCCCTCCTGTCCTGTCTCTCTCTCCTGTCCTCTCTCCTGTCCTCTCTCTCCTGTCCTCTCTCTCCTGTCCTCTCTCCCTGTCCTCTCTCCTGTCCTCTCTCCTGTCTCTCTCCCTGTCCTCTCTCTCCTGTCTTCCTCCTCTCCTGTCCTCTCTCTCCCTCCTCTCCTGTCCTCTCCTGTCTCTCTCCTGTCCTCTCTCCTCCTCTCTCTCCCTGTCCTCTCTCCCTGTCCTCTCTCTCCTGTCCTCTCTCTCCTGTCCTCTCTCCTGTCCTCTCTCCTGTCTTCTCTCCTGTCCTCTCTCCTGTCCTCTCTCTCCTCTCCTGTCCTCTCTCTCCTCTCCTGTCCTCTCTCTCCTGTCCTCTCTCCTCCTCTCTCCAAATATTATGTCCTCTCTCCTGTCTTCTCTCCTGTCCTCTCTCCTGTCCTCTCTCTCCTGTCCTCTCTCTCCTGTCTTCTCTCCTGTCCTCTCTCCTTTGTCCTCTCCCTGTCCTCTCTCCTGTCCTCTCTCTCCTGTCCTCTCTCTCCTGTCTTCTCTCCTGTCTCTCTCCTGTCCTTCTCTCTGTCCACTCTCTCCTGTCCTCTCTCCCTGTCCTCTCTCTTGTCCTCTCTCCTCTCCTGTCCTCTCTCTCCTGTCCTCTCTCTCCTGTCCTCCTCTCTTCTGTCCTCTCTCTCCTGTCCTGCTACCTGAATGACAGCTATACCTTTGCCGCGTAAAACTCTCAGCGAATCGGTGCGTAGAGTCCACAAAAGTGGGTGTTTCCTGGTGTAACAGGTGGTGAGATCTGGTCATCAGATCCAGGCTTTACACCTTGTTTTTAGTTTAACACTTGTATCTGTAGAGCACATGTGTCAAACTCAAGGCCCGCGGGCCAATACTACAAATCCCACAATGCACTGTCCGCGTCCTCAATGTGTCTGCACGATGTGGTAACGGTTTATGTTGTATTCTTTCATTACAGCCACACTGTCTCCGCACAGATATATGTGTATATTTCTCTTGCTATTACAGGACATTTGATTTTTCTTTGAAGTAAATTATTTTTGGCTGTTGTTTGCCTGTAGAAAATGTTTTCACTTGAAATTACTCTGGAAAAACTGCAGATAGAGCCATAAGCAATTAATGAAACTGATTTTATTACTTTTATTTTTATTTATTTATGTATTATTTATCATTTTTATTTCATTTATTTCATAAATAATGTTGTTTTATAGGCCTTGTTAGTTCCAGGTTCAATATGTGCACTAAGGTTCTTTCAATAAGTTTTCAATAAACGTTGAACCCATCTGGCCCTTGACTTGTATCAATTTCTTTATTTCGGCCCACTGTGTATTTGAGTTTGACACCCCTGCTGTAGATATTCAAGCGAGTTAAAAACCCAATAGTACTTACATTTAAATGTGGATTATTCGGCTGCTCCTCATGTCGCTTGTCAGGTGGCTCAATGTCACACTGCAAACTAATATCATGTGATTATTCATGTACACTGGGCATGCGTGTTGTGTAAACTACTCTTGACACTCCAGACTTTTGATACTTAACAATTTCCTCTAAAATCTTCCTCCATAAACTCAAACAGACACATTTCGTTGAAGTTTTTAGAAATTTTATTTTTTAGTTACAACACTGCAGGTCTAACTCTATCTCTCCCACACAGCACATTTACTTTAAATGAACAGTTTTTTCAAATTAAGACAAAAAAAGCATATTCTTGTTCTCTGGGGGGGATTTCAGATATTTCAAAAAGTACACAGTAAAGGTGCTTCATAATATTTGTGCATAAAGCAGTAAAGGTGCTTCATATTATTTGTCATATAGGCAAATTCTTGTTCTCCGGGGGAGACAGATTACTTAATCATAATTTGTATAGGACTCTCATAAACTACTTATGGAAGAAAGTGTTTTATTCACCACATCAAAGTTAAGAGACTTTGACAGAAAAGCATAAATTCTTGTTCTCTGAAAACTTTGACCATGGATTACTCAAAAAGTACACAGTAAAAATACTTCATATTATTTGTGCAATCAGTCCAAGAAGTACTCTGTCCAAAAATATTAGACTCATAAACTACTTATGGAATAAATAGTTTTATCCCACATCAAAGTTTGAGGAAAATGCTGAATCTTGGTCCCCTGAAGAGACTTTGTTGGCCTGTTATTGGATCCTTTGATCCATCTGTATAAACCTGCACACAGTCTTTATATTTACATTCCACATACCCATAAAACTCACTCACCAGATCTGCACTTTTATTGTTTTTCACCAGATCTGCACTTTTATTGTTTTTCAAATCTACCACCAGAGTTCCTAGCGTCCACACAGGAGTTAAAGGCCATAATACCGTTGAGCAAAACTCCTTTTCATACACTCCCAGGTCTCTTGCTGCTGCATCTCCTGTCCATCCAAAGCTCATTTTTTGTGCTCTCTCCCTTTCCCAGCTGGCCTGTAGAACTCTTTTGGTCAGATGACTATCTCCATGTCCCCTCAGACTTATCCAGTAGTTTACCAACAACTGTTTCCAACGCAGACACAGTGGCATTTCTCCTTCCTCAACTTCAGTGTACACACTGTTGATGTTTTTACTGCTCCTAAACACACTCTCAAAGCCCCAGCCTGAATTGCATCCAGTCCTGCGAGCACAGATTTAGCTGCTGATCCATACGCCACACTCCCATAATCTAGCCTTGATCTAATTAGAGCTACATATATGTATTTCAGCGATGCAGCATCAGATCCCCATCCCACTGCTGCAAGACATCTCGTAACATTTATCACTTTTTTACATTTATCTTCCACATTTCTAATATGCTCTCTCCAAGTTAATGACTGGTCCAAATACACTCCCAAAAAACGAAAAGTTTCAACTCTCTCTAGGTTATTACCGTATCATTTCAGATGATTGCCTTCCCTGAGCCTCCTCCTCGTGAAGAGCATAACTTTTGTCTTCTCCACTGAGAATTTAGATCCCCATTTCAACTTGACGAATCCCATCTTGCATTTTCTTGACTACATGTTCTACATTTCTCTCTCTTTTCCACAGAGCCCCGTCATCCGCAAACAGTGATCTACCCATATCCATTGGCATATTTTTCATATATATCATTTATCATGACAGAGAATAAAGTGGGACTTAAAACACTCCCCTGAGGTGTTCCATACTCTATGACGTGTTTGTTTGACAGTTCTGAGCCTATTATCACCTGGATGGATCTTCCGCTTCCATAATCCAGTTAGAAATGTTCCCTTTGACTCCCATTATGTGCAATTTGATCATAAGTCCCTCTCTCCATAACATGTCATACGCTTTTTCGACATCAAAAACACTGCCGCCACTATGTCTTTATTTACTTGAGCTTTTCTAATGTCATCCTCCAGACACAACACTGGGTCCATAGTGCCCCTTCCTCTCCTAAATCCACTTTGGTATGTAGTCACCAAACCTCTGCTCTCCAAGAATGACTTTAGCCATGTCCAATCCAAAGTCAGTGTCGTTTAGTCAGTCAGATAAGTCAAAAACCGGCCAGATACAGTTGTGTGGCTCTCTCTCTCTCTCTCTCTCTCTCTTCGATTCCACAAGATCACTAAAAACCTGTGCAATACAATACACTGTGCAATTATAGTTATAATAGTTTTTCTGTCTGTACATATAATATTTCAGTTATTGTGGATTCTTTACTGTTTTTATTGCTGATGTGGGCGGGTACATAGTGTTTTACTATTATATATGATGTACTTGGATTAAGATCTTTGTGATGATGCATTTACCAGCTGAGAGGGTTTTTTTTATTATTTATTTAGCTTTAAAAAGTGGGAGAATTTTCTTAACCCATAAATAAACATTCATCCTTCAGTTTCTCACAAACATTCAAAGTAATCTGTAAAGTAACTAAAGCCGTCAGATAAATGTTGTAAAAAGTACAATAGTTACCTCTAAGATGTAACAAAAAATAGGAATACTCAAATACTTTGAATATGTGCTTAAGTGCAGTACTTGAGTAAATATACTTACAGTACCAGTCAAAAGTTTGGACACACCTTCTCATTCAATGGTTTTTCTTTATTTTTTTTATACATTGTAGATTAATATTGAAGACATTCAAACTATGAAGGAACACATATGGAATTATGTGGTAAACAAACAAATGCTCAACAAACCAGAATATGTTTTATATTTGTAAAAAGTACAATATTTAAGATAAGATAAGATAATCCTTTATTAGTCCCGCAGCAGGGAAATTTGCAGGATTACAGCAGCATAGGGTAAAGTGCACACAAGAGACATAGTAAAAGAAAGACGAGATTAAAATAAAATGAAATAAAAAAACAAGTATTATAAATAAGCAATAAAAAAACAGGGTTACAACAAACCAGAATATGTTTTATATTTGTAAAAAGTACAATATTTACCTCTAAGATGTGACATAAAATGGTAATTCTCAAATACTTTGAATATATGCTTAAGTACAGTACTTGAATAAATGTATTTATGTACTATCCACCACTGAATTTAAGTTATTAATCATTGTTCTTTGAATATGTGCTTAAGTACAGTACTTGAATAAATGTATTTATGTACTATCCACCACTGAATTTAAGTTATTAATCATTGTTCTTTGAATATGTGCTTATTACTCTGCATAAATGTATTTAGTACTATCCACATGTAAAAAGTACTTGTTTGAATATGTGCTTAAGTACAGTACTTGAATAAATGTATTTATGTACTATCCACCACTGAATTTAAGTTATTAATCATTGTTCTTTGAATATGTGCCTACTTGAATAAATGTATTTATGTACTATCCACCACTGAATTTAAGTTATTAATCATTGTGTGTGTTTTGATATAGCTTAAACACACACACAGAGAGAGAGGGAGGGAGGCTGAGCTAGATTGACAGCTCCACCCAGCCTATGACACGCCGTGACGTCTGCATCCAAACTATGAAGGAACACATATGGAATTATGTGGTAAACAAACAAATGCTCAACAAACCAGAATATGTTTTATATAAAAAGTTTTTATTCTATTTTTTATTTTGTTGTAATATGTGTTAAGTACAGTACTGTAAATGTATTTATTGTCTTCTCATTCAATGTTTTTCTTTGTAGATTAATATTGAAGACATGCAAACTGAAGGAACACATATGGAATTATGTGGTAAACAAACAAATGCTCAACAAACCAGAATATGTTTTATATTTGTAAAAAGTTCAATATTTACCTCTAAGATGTCACATAAAATGGTAATTCTAAATACTTTGAATATATGCTTTATGGAGCTAAGATGTCACATAAAATGGTAAAATACTTTGAATATGTGCAAGTACAGTACTTGAATAAATGTACTTACAGTACCAGTCAAAAGTTTGGACACACCTTCTCACTCAATGGTTTTTCTTTATTTTATTTATACATTGTAGATTAATATTGAAGACATCCAAACAAGGAACACATATGGAATTATGTGGTAAACAAACAAATGCTCAACAAACCAGAAGATGTGCTTAAGTACAGTACTTGAATAAATGTATTTATGTACATCCACCACTGAATTTAATTATAATCATTGTTATTTGAATATATGCTTAAGTACAGTACTTGAATAAATGTATTTATGTACTATCCACCACTGAATTTAAGTTATTAATCATTGTATTTTGTACTATCCACCACTGAATTTAAGTTATTAATCATTGTGTGTGTTTTGATATAGCTTAAACACACACACAGAGAGAGAGGGAGGGAGGCTGAGCTAGATTGACAGCTCCACCCAGCCTATGACCCGCCGTGACGTCAGCGCCAGCACAGACCAATCAGCGCGCAGAGTGGGCGGGTACATAGTCCAAATTTTACGCGGCGCGCCACGGGCCGAAACACCGAGAATGAATATCCCGGTCTCAACCGGTTTCAACCGGTCCGCGGTTGGAAGCATGAGCTTAGAGGAAGAGCACACTTGCACGCATTAAACCCACCTCTGCTCTCCAACAGTGTGTTGCTGACAGAGCCCGATAATAAGCACCAGACTCTCCAGATTATGACCCGGAACTCCGCTCAGAACTGGCTTCTCCGTCGATCCGAGCTGTTAGCTTAGCTTAGCCAGCAGACGCGAATCAGCATTGACTTCTCCATTAGCATGCTAGGTTGCTATTAGCCTAATGCTAACCGGGTGTGTAAATCACTGAAAAAGAAAGATATGAGTAAACCGGCTGAGGACAGGAAACAATAAGCTGTTATTGATCTGTGGAAGGCTGAGAATCGATAAGTATCCAACGTGGCTGTTTTTAAAAAACGAGCTAAAGTGAGAGCTAGCTTTAGCGTTAGCATTAGCTTCTGGTTGTTGCTATCGAAGGTTAGCAGGCTAAACGTGTGCCATGAGATAACGTGACTCCAGAGGCAGATTATACATATAAATACAAACAAACACAAGTCCACACCGGTTAACCAGCCCCTTCGAGAGGACGGGACTCAACCAGGTAAGCTAACCCGGGTCAAGGAGCCGGACTTACCCCCAAACGCGGGCTAACGTTAGCATCTGCTAGCATCTCGTCAGCTAGCATCCAAGCAGTGTGTGTTTTTTATGAATGGAGGCTGAACTTCACACTCTCATCCCACGTTGTGTGTTTTAAGTGTGTTGTTGTTGTTTAGTGTGAGTCTTTAATGGAGTCTTGTGAGTCTGGGGTTGTAGTGGACGCGGCTCCACGCACTCGGGTCGTCCAGCAGGGGGCGTGGTTTCATCTTTTTTATTTTATCAATGGGTGTCATAATTGGACCACGAGGGCTGAGTGAGGCTTCAGGGTGACACATTTTTTTTGGGGTGAACAGGAATAACTTGTTTCTGACTAACTAGCTTGAAGTGAAGTGACGTCACAACAATGTTTTTTAAATTAAAAAAAACTAAATACACATTTTTTTTAATTTTTTTTTATTCATTGCAGTAGTAGGAGAAGTGTTAATCTTTTATCTCAGTAAAAAGGGATTAATACCACCTAACAAGTGGCCTAAAAGTCCTGCATTTAAAATAGTACTAGAGTGAATGTAAAGCATCAAAACTAATTTTTCAAATATTAATGAATATGTTAAATGCAGTGGTGGAATAATTGTTGTAATACCACCCAACAAGTGGCCTAATTTTTCAAATATTAATGAATACCACCTAACAAGTGGCCTAAAAGCATTTAAAATAGCATTACATTACATTACAGTCATTTAGCAGACGCTTTTATCCAAAGCGACTTACAGGAAGTGTATTCAAGAGAACTACTAGTCACTAAGTGAATGTAAAGCATCAAAACTAATTTTTCAAATATTAATGAATATGTTAAATGCAGTGGTGAAATAATTGTTGTAATACCACCTAACAAGTGGCCTAAAAGTCCTGCATTTAAAATAGTACTAGAGTGTATGTAAAGCATCAAAACTAATTTTTCAAATATTAATGCAAATTTCCCCGCTGCGGGACTAATAAAGGATTATCTACTGAATATGTTAAATGCAGTGGTGGAATAATTGTTGTAATACCACCTAACAAGTGGCCTAAAAGTCCTGCATTTAAAATATCACTAAAGTGAATGTAAAGCATCAAAACTAATTTTTCAAATATTAATGAATACCACCTAACAAGTGGCCTAAAAGTCCTGCATTTAAAATAGTACAAGCATCAAAATGTACTTATATTAATACATTTATGTAAGCAGCATTTCAATGTTACGGTATTTTGAACTACTCACAATACTCTGATGTAGTTAGTTAGATTTATAAGAGAGCAATAATATCTTTTAAACTGATAGTGTTTTTTTTGCAGTTACATTTTGACCTATTAAAAGTCAGTTATAACTACAGCTGTCAGATAAATGCAGTAGAGTAGACGTGTAAGGTAGCATTAAGTGGAAATGCTGAAGTACAAGTACCTCAAATGTGCTGGAGCAAATGTACTTGGTTTCAAGTTATTTATTATCATATGCAAAACAAGTACAGAATGACTGACAATCGTAGATCCATCAATGTTCATTAAACATGTCTAAAAATATAATCACGTCAAGTAAAAAATGAGAATCTAAGACATGCATAGGTGGAATATAGGAATAAAAATATAACATGTAAAATAAAGTTGTTTGTGGCAGACAGGTGTACAGTAATTTCCAAATAGATAAACAGCAATGTTATGTATGAAAATATATGAAATGAGAAGTAATGAATATAAATGTGTGTGTGTGTATATATATATATATATATATATATATATATATACACACACACACACACACACCGCAGATGTGTGTGTATAAAGGAGTGTACATTTTGTGTTTGTTAGTTTCAGTCATACCTTTGTAACTATAACCAGGTGCTGCTGTCGTCAAAGTCTAAATCATTTCTCCTCCTCTCCCACCAGAAGCTCTATGCCAGCAGAAATGACGATGTTGGCCGACCACCCAGCCAGGCAGCTGCTGGACTTCAGTCAGAAACTGGACATCAACCTGCTGGACAATGTCGTCAACTCCATGTACCACGACATTGGATCCCAGGTGAGGACAAGCTCATATTCAGTGGGCATCTGGGATTCACACCTAGTCAATGCAAACCTTTGACATTTAATTATAAACGTGAATAAGTGTAACAATGCAGCTATCGGAGGAGGTCATGAAGGGAAATATACCTGAAGTCAATCTTTTAGATTCATGGCTTATTAACGTTTGCTGTGCTTGCTCTCTTGTAGCAACGAGTGGCCCAGGAAGTTCTCACCAACCTGAAGGACCACCCAGACGCCTGGACGAGGGTCGACACCATCCTGGAGTTCTCTCAGAACATGAAAACTAAAGTACGTAACTGACGTGTGATGACATTGAAGCAGAAAAAGCTGCGATCTTGCATCAGCTGCTTGTTGACAGTCTCTCAGGGTGAATGTAATAAAGTGAGCTGATGTGTATCAGTTTATCCAGAGCGGGCCAAGGCTTTCAGGCCAGTGAGGTTTGAGAATGAACTCTGCTTTGGCTCTGCTGTAGTTACTGGGTTTACTCCAGCTAACGAAAGCTCACTGTGTTTAAATCTGTGGATATTATCTAAAAAAATATTTCCATTCTTGCTACATCTTTGTTTTGAGGCATCAGTGCGATCAAACTGTTGATTTTCTATTGATGTTTTCAGCATCTCTTGTTGTTGCTGTTGTCTTCATTTGGTCACTTTAGATGGCTTACAATTCTTGTTACTATTCACACGTCTTCATTTTTAGTACCACAGTTGCTGCTGCCTGCAGATAGATTTGCTTTCAGTCGATTGATATACGGTTTCTTCACTATGTTGTAACGAGAGATATCACATCTGTTAAGTTAATTGCAAACATTCACAAACAGTCATGTCTATTTATTTTATTTTACATTTTTGTATAAAGATGGTGACAAGTCAAAAAACAGACTATTTATGGCGTACACAGTGTCCTTTCTACTAGTATCTGCGTGCACAAACATGCTTGCAAATGATTTTCATTTGGTGATCCTTAAAGTCCCAGATCCTTTGTCAACCTGTTCACCCTCACCATGTGCCAGCTCAAACAGGTACACACACACACACACACACACACACACACACACACACACACACACACACACACACACACACACACACACACACACACTGAAAGCATAGAAAAAAGTACACATGAATCTCCTCTGCAGGCTACACTCTGTGTCAGAAGTCCTCCGGGACAATGATCTGACTCAATTTGAGCTTTGCTACAGTGAATCCAGTCTGTTTCTGTGAGACGTTGTCCCTCTGCTGGGATTAATGTTGGAGACGCCGGGACACAGTCTGAATAAAGGAGCCCTGGGGAGTGTTTTTTCTTCTTAAAAACAAACAAAAGTTGTGTTTGTATTTGGTGTTACTTGCTAAAACGCATTGTGTGTATCCTTGAGGTCAGACCAAAAGCTGTATTGTTTGCATCTTGTTCTTCCCTGTCTTTGTCAATGCATTACCGCCACCTGTAGATCAGTGGAATCATGGGAAACCATTGACAGATTCACACAATGCACAAGTCAATGAATTCAGTATCTAAAATTAAAGCTGTAATTGGTTTCAAAATATCTTAAATTTATCTTTCAAATTTCTCAAAAAGGCTAAGGCATCGGGAGTAGGATTTTTAAAAAACTTTATTTCTCCCATTACAATTTTTAAAATCTCAAAATAATTGGTAACATGTATTTTAAAAAAATATTTACAGAATGTCTCTTGCATTAACGGAATGCAAATCAGGAAAGTCAACATGGGAAAGTGCAAGTTTAATGAAAAAGGTCTCTTGGTGCCAGGCAATGTATACGAGATACCGTGTATTTTGTGCAGGAAGTGTTTCAAATCTTGAACAATGGATCTAGGCAGTGGAATCCCACATGTAGAGTGAGAAACAGTTATGTCTTGGTTATTGTTGTTTAAAATGTCTCAAATCTACTTTAACTTAAGCTGTAGGAACCCTGCTACAATCTGAGTCATAATCCATTTGCAATGGCTAAATCATTGTTATCCTGATTGTTGTTAATTAGCTCTTGATGTAAAGAGTACGTCTCTAATTTGTCTCACTCTTTCTCTCAGTATTATGCACTGCAGATTCTAGAGACAGTCATCAAAACCCGATGGAAGATTCTCCCCAGAAATCAGTGTGAAGGTCAGTTTAATTACATTAAATGAAAACATTATTACGAGGTTTATAAAAAGTTTTTGAGTTTTCCATTAAAATGTCTTCGATGTATTTCCAGGCATCAAGAAGTATGTTGTTGGGTTGATCATCAAGACGTCTTCTGATCCTGCAAACATGGAGGTGAGGTTTCACTAATGTAAGATACAGTCATTTGTAAATGAACGTTTGTGGTGCTTTTTGCTGATGTCACTGTTTGATGTTCATTTGCAGAAAGAGGGAGTTTACATTTCAAAACTCAACATGATCCTCGTACAGGTAAATACACATTTGTTTGATATAACAGTAAAAGAACGATGACTGACGTGATGAGACGAGGCTGCTGACACAGAGCTGCTCTTCTTCTCTGTTCTGGTTTAGATCCTGAAGCAGGAGTGGCCCAAACACTGGCCCACCTTCATCAGCGATATCGTGGGCGCGAGTCGGACCAGCGAGAGCCTCTGTCAGAACAACATGATCATCCTCAAGCTGCTCAGCGAGGAGGTCTTTGACTTCTCCAGTGGCCAGATGACCCAGGTGAAGGCCAAGCACCTCAAAGACAGGTATGATGAGACGATGTGCTCTCATGTGAAGAGAAGAGTTGGTGGTGGGGGTGTGTGTGTGTTAGCACTCCCGAAAGTGTTGACATTTTTAGCATAAATCAATTCAAATTAAATTCCTTACTGTGGCACAGTTGAAATGAGCAGATTTTGTTAATCTTGTTAATTTCATTTGTTCACACTTCATGTTTAAATCGTCGTTTCTACTTGAACCAAAATGTACAACTCTATGCTGATGTGGGTGCTCACACTTAAATGTGTTTTCCAAGAAATTTTCATTCAAACAAGACGGTTGCATTATCAAACATGTTGGCAAAGTACAAAAAAGCTGCGTTGCTTTGTGAAATTCTACTCTGAGTTTTAGGACTATATGGTCTGATTTGCAGAAGAGTTCTGTTTTGTTTGAGCGCACAGTCTGAAGTCAAGTCTACTATTTTAGCCAACACTAGGAAAATTACTCCAATAATGTTAAACAAGCTCATTACAGTTTATAACAGATTATTTGAAAGCAGCCAGCTGCGTAATCAAATTGCAGACCTGCTCAAACTGACATAAATTTCTTATATGCCAGAAATCATTGCCAATGTTGAGCGTTTGATCAGGTGTTGCATCATCAAACTGAGCGTCAAACTGAAGCTGACTTTGGGGAAAATTGGTCAGATTCAAACATTTGTTGTGTGCAATCAATTCAGGGTTAAACACAGTGCAGGGTTCCCATGCGGAAAACAAGTGAGCAATTTTCCAGTCATTGTAAACACACGGAAAATGAGGTAAAAAATGTCCTGATGTTATCCAGGAAAATTGTGTGTTTATCAGAGCTCCCCAAAACAGATAATATTACCATCTGAAAGGGCTGAGTGATGTTCAGGATCATATTAACCTTCAAATGGTTTATGGAAGAGGTTATTTTGAGTTCACTGTTATCGGTTATGGTTTGGAAACGCTGTGAACACACTTATGTCACATCATGTCATATGCGGGTTGAATTACTTTACAAAATGTGGCTTTCTTCCCAACTTGTTTTAAACGGGTGGATAATGTTAAATTGGTTATTGGTGCGTTCGTTAGGGCTGCACAATTAATCAACGCTCTCTTTTTCTTTCAGCATGTGCAACGAGTTCTCCCAAATATTCCAGCTGTGCCAGTTTGTGATGGTAAGACGAGGTTGACTCCTGACCAAACAGTTCTCAGCATCCAATGTGTTTATAAATACCACAATCTATTCTCACGCGCACCTTCTTCTTCTTTTTTTTCTTCTTCTTCTGTGTAGGAAAACTCCCAGAATGCCCCACTGGTCCACGCCACGCTGGAGACCCTCCTCCGCTTCCTGAATTGGATCCCTTTAGGTTACATCTTTGAGACCAAGCTCATCAGCACGCTGGTCTACAAGGTAAACAAGCTGGTAGTCAACCAGTGAATCAAAAACTTTAGGTGAAGCATTTGTATCGTTTTCTAAAATCAGAGTGATGTAAATCTGTCTGTGATGTAGCTCATAAATACGTAAAAAACACAGTACACATACAAAATTTATGAACGAAAGATATGGCGGTGTGAGAAGTAGAAAAGTGCAAATAAATATAGGTGTTGGTGTTCAAAGTTTCTGTGTGCTTAGGTCTGCTCTAAATTAAGTGTGCCAGACAATTCAAACATAAAATGATAAATCTAAATAAAGTTTTTTCTACTTCTTAAAAGGAGTAGATCTGATTAAACAGATGTGTCTTTCTTTATTATTATTTAAAAAATAAGGTTCAAAGTAACATTTCAAATATACTGTTGGTCATTATCAGTCTTTTCCTAAAAACATATTTATGGTTTGCTTCACATCTAATGAGAACTTTCTCTGACAAAGAGGAACAGT
Source organism: Anoplopoma fimbria (assembly GCF_027596085.1). Lineage (NCBI taxonomy): Eukaryota > Metazoa > Chordata > Actinopteri > Perciformes > Anoplopomatidae > Anoplopoma > Anoplopoma fimbria. The sequence continues at coordinate 3,966,340 of NC_072457.1, forward strand.
CACCTTTTGTTTACACCTGGTTGCCTCAGCAACGGGAGCATTCGCACATTCTACAGAACAGCGAAAGCCCAAAAATCCTTATTTATGTAAATTAATGACAGAGCCTAAATGATTAGTCACTTACTGGCTTAAATGGATTGATGTGATTTGTTTTTGATAATTGATAAGACATTTGAGTAATTTATGAAGCAAAAAACATGAATCTCCTCTGCAGGCTACACTCTGTGTCAGAAGTCCTCCGGGACGATGATCTGACTCAATTTGAGCTTTGCTACAGTGAATCCAGTCTGTTTCTGTGAGACGTTGTCCCTCTGCTGGGATTAATGTTGGAGACGCTGGGACACAATCTGAATTTGTTCTCTTTGGTAGCAGCTCTGATTTAGTCTTATTAGTCACTTATGCCCACCGCTATCAGAGTGTTATCAGCAGTCAGGGATGTTAACGCTAAATTCTAAATCTGCCACTTTTCATGTTTTCTCAGTACTGACTCACAAATCTTTCACCAGACAGATAACCTGACAGTTCAGCTCTGACTAAACTTGTTTTATTTGCGTGTTTCAGTTCTTGAACGTCCCCATGTTTCGCAACGTGACGCTGAAATGTTTGACGGAGATCGCCGGAGTGAGCGTCAACCAGTACGAGGAGCAGTTTGTCAACCTGTTTACCCTCACCATGTGCCAGCTCAAACAGGTACACACACGCCCACAAACAAACAAACTCACACACTGACAGCATAGGAGAAAGTACACATGATGCAGGCTACACTCTGTGTCAGAAGTCCTCCGGGACGATGATCTGACTCAATTTGAGCTTTGCTACAGTGAATCCAGTCTGTTTCTGTGAGACGTTGTCCCTCTGCTGGGATTAATGTTGGAGACACTGGGACACAATCTTATTAAAAACAAACAAAAGTTGTGTTTGTTTTCGGTGTTACTTGCTAAAATGTATTGTGTGTATCCTTGAGGTCAAACAAAAAGCTGTATTGTTTGCATCTTGTTCTTCCCGTTGCATTACAGCCACCTGTAGATCAGTGGACTCATGGGAAACCATCGACAGATTCACACAATGCAAACTCTTGTGCATGCACGAGACAAACATAGGGACCCCCTTATTTATTTGTCTTAAGCACAACAATTTCAGTGAACAAACTAATTAGTTGCAGCTGACGACACAGCCGAAAGCTGCAGGGGAATATTACAAAAACACGAGTGGAACTCTTTGTGTAGTTCGTTAGTGTTTTGTTTTGGTTTGTTCAGAGACTCTTTGAGCTTCCTCAGAGGGAAAGTTACACACTTAAATGCAGCTTACTGTTTAAACTCATTCACACCTGACACAGGTGTGGTTACTGACACACCTACAGAGAGTATGCTTTTACAGCCTGTCTCTTTGTTAACTAATGCATTTCTGAATGTTCTACACTGTGTGTAAAATCATTTAACGCCCATGCACGTTTGATCTGGCCGACAAAAGCAAACTATTTATGTAGCACTTTACAAAGTTAAAGAGTGCTTTACAGGGAATAATATGAAAGAGTGAATGAAAAAAAGACAAAAACAATGAGATAAAGTCCACAAATGCTCGATATAAAGTGATAAAATCAAGAAACACTAGATGATTTCTACATATTTGAGCTGATTTCGTTCCTCTGAGACTCTCTTCAGTATAATTATACTTCTGTTGTTTCAGATCAGATCAGCACCAGTTGGCACAAAATAACAAATATCAAACATTTAAACTATCTTAAAGATCACTTTGTCGTTCTGTAAACAAATCATTCACTCCAAATGGTCCCAGTGTGTTAAACATCAGCATGAGTACACACACGCACACGCACACACACACACTCACACACACACGCACACGCACACACACACACTCACACTCCTCAGCAGGTGGATGTAAACGGCTCCACCTGCCTGCAGCTGCCGTCATTGTGACGATGAAAAAGTGAAATAATCTCGTTGGAGAGATTTAATCATAGGTGATGTTTTCAGTGGAGGAGTGAGTGATGCTGTCGGGTCTAAAAGGTCATGTTCCCTGATAACGGGAGTTATCAATGAAGAGTCATCGGGTTCCGTAATATCTAGTTCGGTGGCTTTTTCATATGCGTGCGTGTTCGTGATCCTTCAGATGTCTTGTGGTCACAGGTCGTAGATGTCAAAGATTTTCTCCTCTCCTCTTGATATTTTTGAGTCAAATTTGAATAGTGTAAGGGGACCAGAAAAGGTAGATTATTTCACAAGAAAAACTCAGAAAGTTTTTTTTTTTGTAGTAGAACAAAGCTTTTCTTTGTTTTTATGCCATTAATTTGACTTCAAACCCCTTTAAAAGATCCAAGCCTCTAAGTTTGACGACACTGATCTTGAGGATTTGTTAAAATAAATAAATATACATCACGTGCAAAACTGCTGTAAAGGAGCTTAATTTGTTTTTTCACTTTAAAAACTTTTTTTTCAGCTTTATCTATATGGTTTATAGATGATTTAATAAAATAAATAGAAAAAATCACTTCAACACAAGGCATTAATTGTAATAGTTCGCAAAACAGAGGAACAAATTGGTAAAAAAGGATAAATAATAATACAAAATGGGTTGTGGTACGAGATACTATGAGATAAGATGACAGAGATAAATGTAGGATTCAGAATTTGTTCCATTTTGTAACTTTCCCATAGATTCTCAGTCCTCATACTGTATGTACTCATAACTTAATTATGATGAAAAAATCTTTAACTCAGCTTATTTACCAGCTTTTTCAGAAGCCTTTAACCCAGAACAAGACGTCTTTGTTATTTCTAGATCTAGTTTTGGATGAAATGGTTTTCATGGGTGGTCTCATGGCTCAGCGGTTTAACACTAATCCTATTTACAGTTACTTCAACGTCCTCAAACAAAAACATACTGCAGATGCAATTACAGCAAAACATGCGAGCTGAAATAAAGTCTAAATAAATAAAGGTGAGTTTTTGATGTCATGTTGTTTTTTTTTGTTTGTGTGGTCAGATGCTACCTTTGAACACAAACATCAGATTGGCGTACTCCAACGGGAAAGACGACGAGCAGAACTTCATCCAGAACCTCAGCCTGTTCCTCTGCACGTTCCTCAAAGAACACGGCCAGCTCATCGAGAAGAGGCCGAACCTGAGGGAGACGCTCATGGAGGTAGGAGGCCGAGTCGTTACAGAAGGAACTGCTTTTGATGTTTACTTTATCGTGATGGAGGGTGGACTTAAACTGGGATTAGAATCTGGTTTAATAAACAAACCTTCATCTCTCAGCCGGTGGTTTCAGTTATTTCCGCCTCTGCTTCAGGGTTGTTGAAAAGAAACCTCCCTCTGACTCTTTCCTGTCTTTCCTCTTCTGCTTCCTCCTGATTATACCTTTTGCAATAACATACATTTGGGTCCAATTAAAGTGGGAAAGGCCACCTTCCCTGTGGCTGTTTGTCCACTTTTATAAGTACTTTTATTTATTCTTTTTTTTTTTTTTTTTTAAGGAGTAGGCTTTCAGATGTTTTAGAGCCCAAGAGACCAGACCAGGAAGAGTCTGTGGAGCAGTTTACTCAAGATCTGTTCTGTTTGTATTTTGCTGAAGTTAAACAAAGAGATTTAATAGTCCTAGATGTAGCAAAAATAAAAACATGTGGTCACAACCCGCATTCTTGGAGACTCCAGTGTTTAATGTTAAATAAATAAGACATTTCACATCAGAATAAGCTTTATTTGTTTGTTTTTACTGCTTTCACTGGGGGAAAAAAAGGGGATTCTAACCTGTATTCAACTTTGTAACAGAAGAAGTAAATTGCTTGTACTCTTAGCATATATAGCGAGACTGACTCATGTGACCTCACCACTCTTTGGCCCCGACCCCCCCAGGCCCTGCACTTCATGCTGCTGGTGTCAGAAGTGGAGGAGACGGAGATCTTTAAGATCTGTCTGGAGTACTGGAACCACCTGGCGGCGGAGCTCTACAGGGAGAGTCCTTTCTCCACCTCCAGCACCCCGCTGCTCTCCGACGTCCCGCCACGCAGACACCTCTACCTGCCTGTTCTCTCCCAGGTAGGCCTGTCACCCAACACACACTCAGATATTCAGACACAAAGACCTACTATAAAACTAACCCCCTAGAAACTGACACAAATATGAAATGATTAGCATTTTGATTCATCTGCTGATCATTTTTAGAGTGAAACAACTTTTTTTTTATTCAAACCTACAGTCCAGAAACCAAAGATATAACGTTTACTGTCATATAAGATAAAAAAAAAAAAGGCAACAGATTCCCTTATTTCAGAAGTTAAATGTATGAATTACACCACACCTCGTCATCCAGCTTATTCCTCCTCTTCCTCTTCTTGAAGGTGCGTCTGCTGATGGTGAGCCGCATGGCAAAACCAGAGGAGGTGCTGGTGGTGGAGAATGACCAGGGCGAGGTGGTCAGGGAGTTCATGAAGGACACAGACGCAATCAACCTTTACAAGAACATGAGGGAGACTCTCGGTAAGTTCATACCCTCTGTGGTGCTGTTTCTGATTTCATAAAAAAAAAATATATATATTTCTTACATGTCTTGTACACTGAATTTGAGTTACTGCATGTAGAAGTATCCACTGTGACTCATCCATCTGTCTCTCTCTCTCTTTCTGTGTGTCTTTAGTGTACCTGACCCATCTGGACTACGCCGACACTGAACGCATCATGACAGAGAAGCTCCACAACCAGGTAAACGGCACCGAGTGGTCGTGGAGGAACCTGAACATGCTCTGCTGGGCCATCGGCTCCATCAGCGGGGCGATGCACGAGGAGGACGAGAAGAGGTTCCTGGTCACAGTCATCAAGGTGGGACACACACAGATGATATTTTATTCTATTCTATTCTATTCAATTTTTTTAATTCTATTTTTTTACATTTTATTTTTTTACATTTTATTTAATTATATTTAATTATATTGTTTTTATTTTATTGCATTTAATTATATTGTATTTTTTTATATTATACTATATCATATTGCATCATATTATAATTTATTATATTATATTGCAGCATCCCTCTACAAGCAGAACTTAGTTAGCCAAGTTGCCAGACACAAGTGTTCATCTGTGTGACCAGTTAAAGAAACAGCAGTTATGATGTGCGTGTGTTGAGCTGTAACCAAGATTAACGGTTTATGTGTGTTTGTGTGTGTGTGTGTGTTTTATGCTCTCAGGACCTGCTTGGCTTGTGTGAGCAGAAAAGAGGGAAGGACAACAAGGCCATCATAGCGTCAAACATCATGTACATTGTGGGCCAGTATCCTCGCTTCCTTAGAGCCCACTGGAAGTTCCTCAAGACTGTCGTCAACAAACTGTTTGAGTTCATGCACGGTGAGAAAAAATACAAAATCCACCATGTAGATCAGATCCGATCAAAGTCTTATGCTGAAATATTTGAATCAAAACTCCACAAGTCTTAAATGCATCCACCATGTAGATCAGATCCGATCAGGAAAGGCCCCAAACAACCCAAGTCTTATGCTGAAATATTAAAAAAAACTAGGGGGGGGAATTTAATTAAAAAAGAACTGCACTATTAACTATAAGGTAGCACACATATGGTTTGTGTTAAGCTAATATTAGCAATCAAACAGTGGTGGCCTAGCAATAATTCAAAATAATGTAAAAGCTGCAGTAAACTGCAAAAAACACTGTTTGTTCCTCCTGCAAAACTCGCTCTGTGTGGTCGGGGCCTTAAAGGTTGAGTTGTTGATTAACGCTTATTCTGATTTTGTGTGGTTCTCTTTTATAATTTAGAGACCCACGACGGAGTGCAGGACATGGCGTGTGACACCTTCATCAAGATCGCCCAGAAGTGCCGGCGTCATTTTGTCCAGGTCCAGGTGGGCGAGGTGATGCCCTTCATCGACGAGATCCTCAACAACATCAACACCATCATCTGTGACCTGCAGCCACAGCAGGTCAGTCCCGTCTCTGGGCTTCCTTTTCCGATGACACGTTACCTTTTATGCAATCAAATGTTACCATGAGGGTCTGAGTGATCTAATGACGCACGTCTCTGCAGGTGCACACGTTTTATGAGGCCGTTGGCTACATGATTGGAGCTCAGACAGACCAGGCACTTCAGGAGCGTCTGATAGAGAAGTACATGCTGCTTCCTAACCAGGTGTGGGACAGCATCATCCAGCAGGCCACCAAGGTGAGGACTGATCCTACAATCCATTTATGTCTCCTTAATGCACAAACGTTTTCATTTAAATCCGTCTGTAGGCCACATTTGTTGAAAATTGCTTCTTATGCTGAATTGTGGACTCTCTGCTACAGAACGTGGACATCCTGAAGGACGCGGAGACGGTGCGTCAGCTGGGCAGCATCTTAAAAACAAATGTCCGAGCCTGTAAAGCTGTGGGACATCCCTTTGTGGTCCAGCTGGGACGAATCTACCTGGACATGCTCAACGTCTACAAGTGTCTGAGTGAAAACATTTCCTCTGCGGTCCAGACCAACGGTTAGTTCCTGTTAGCTCCCTGTGTGTTTGTGATTGTGTGTGTGTCTAAGTTGACTGGTAGTGAATGCAAGATGTCAATAATGTTTTATAAAATCATGATTTAGAGGCTCTTGATGAAGTGAAAGGAGAACGAGGCTCCTGTCTCTGCTGTGACAACATCATTTAACCCGTCAGGACTCACTGATTTTATGAGCATATCTAAGACCGGGACTCCTTCCAGCTCATTTCACAAAATATATATGGGGCAGAAATATTTCATTATACTTGAGCCATGATGAATTGTCCTGACGACAAGAAGATTTTCCAATTATAATATTAATATAAAATATTTCAGACTTGCATGGCTGTAATAAATGCTTTACATCTATTATTTAAAATTATTCATACGCTATTTTATAACTCAGTTAATTTAAAACACAAGAACTGTTAAAGGTAAAGCTTTTCTGCTTTGAAATCTAATAAACAAAAAACGACTACACCGATGTTGTATATTTTGAGTTGTGTACTCCAACAATATTCAAACCCAGAGAAATCCCTCATAAAAATCAAGGTTATGGTCCATTTCATTTGGTTGTCTGTCAATAACGTCCTATCCCCTTTGTGCATTCGTTGTTATCATAATTTTACATTTGTCCAGTTTTAATCTTGTTTCTGCAGACATGACACAGTCGGCACAAGAAATGCAGAACGTGTCCAGGCCTCTGACATAAATCATGGTCACCCACAAAATAATTAAAAATAAATGAAATGGTAAAATAATAAGTGGATTAAATAAGGCTTATTGTTAAGTGAAAATAAAATAGTACTGATCATTATATTCACTAAACTCTGTCTTTCTGTTTTGATTGAGAGATTCATAGCGGCATTAAGTTGAGTATTATATTAATGAGTTTATAAAAAATGTAAACGTTGCTGTATTTTCTTCAGCATGTATTTAAGACTTCAGATGAGATCACATCATATGAGACCAAGCTTTGCTTTACTTTACTGCAGATAGACAGTTAGACTAGCTGGTGAACACAGTGGAGCATTTAGGAGCAGAAGACAAAAAAAAGAGCTGAAAGAGGGTGAATATTGGGAAAAAACATAACTAAATGAATGCTAATGTCTCTCTCCAACTACCGGATGTCTAAACACACCGTTAACCGTTTACTAACAAGTTAACCGTGTCACTGTGTCGATGTTGTGTTCACCACTTGTTTCCACCGCCCCAAATACAAAATCAGTTCAGACTGTGGTTATTGGTTCCTACAGGTGAGATGGTGACCAAACAGCCTCTGATCAGGAGTATGAGGACGGTAAAGAGAGAGACACTGAAGCTGATCTCAGGCTGGGTCAGTCGCTCCAACGACCCTCAGATGGTGAGTCGAGCTTTTTTTTCCCACAGTTATTTGTGTGATAGAAGAGACTTCAACTGTGTGTTTAGTTTAAATCTTTGTTTACAATGAATTTCATGTTAGGCAGCACACAAAACATCCTTTATACTTATTAAGCGTTGTTGCAACAGCAAATAGAAAACTGTACTACCAATTTTGGAATTATGCAGAAAAAATGCACAGATTCCAATTTCCTTGGATGATTCCAAAACTTCTGACTAACTTAATTCAGTTACCATCGTCCCGAAAAAAATAATAATTCAACTGCTGTGTAAACAGTCAAAAATTCAAATTGTTTCTTTTACTTTGTTATTGTCATCTATAGTGGTTATTTCAGTAAAAACACATTCAAATGATTAAGAGTGTATTTTAAGCTGTTCTATACTGTAATTCAAGTTTATTCAAGTTTCTCACCAAAAAACTACATTTTACAAGATTACATTGAACACACCATGATAGCGTTATGATTTACCTTCACCCTTTCACTGAGCAGAGCTTGAACACACCACAATAAAGTCAATGCAACCTCCATAAATTCCATAAAACCGCCATTCTAAAGTCAACTATCTCTAATATGTAAAGCTTTGTGTCGTCATGGTGTTCATGTTCTGTGCTCCAGGTAGGAGAGAACTTCGTGCCCCCCCTGCTGGAGGCGGTGCTCATCGACTACCAGAGGAACGTCCCGGCTGCCCGGGAGCCCGAGGTCCTCAGCACCATGGCAACCATCGTCAACAAGCTGGGAGTTCACATCACGGGAGAAATCCCCAAGATCTTTGATGCCGTCTTCGAGTGTACTTTGAACATGATCAACAAGGTCTGTCTGCGTCATTTAATCATTCCTGGCATCCGGGGAAATCTCGTAGAAGACAATAAAAAATAAATGACAGTTACAAAGTTACAGACTTTAACTCGTTGTTTTCCTCTCGTGCCATCAGGACTTTGAAGAATTCCCAGAACACAGAACACATTTCTTCTACCTCCTTCAAGCCGCCACCTCCCAGTGCTTCCCAGCCTTCCTGTCCATCGCCCCGGCCCAGTTCAAACTGATCCTCGACTCCATCATCTGGGCCTTCAAGCACACCATGAGGAACGTGGCCGACACAGGTCTGAACTGGCATCAACTCGTCTCTTTAGATAGAGTTCACGTAAATAAAGAATTCAAAAACTGTCTCAGCAAGGCTTAAAAAAAGTTAGATAATGAAGTCTGCTCTGTGATGGCACATTTTTATAGGAAACGTGTAAATGTTTTTTTATTTAATTTAATTTTTTTTACATCTGTGTTGGTCTAACGAGCGTCTCCGTGTCTCCTGCAGGTCTCCAGATCCTCTACACGCTCCTGCAGAACGTGTCTGGAGAGGATGCAGCAGCACAGAGCTTCTACCAGACGTACTTCTGTGACGTCCTGCAGCACATCTTCTCTGTGGTCACCGATACCTCTCACACTGCAGGTAAAAGCACTGACGGGGTGGCAGCCGGTGGCTGGTTGGACTTTAATTGTAGCCTTTTTTTTTTCAAGTTTCAAAACTAAACAAAAATACAATGTCCTGTTTTTGTTTTTAAATATGAAGTTTGCACAAATGTATGATGGCCCATTAGGGTCATTGTAGGTAAATGAATAGATATATTGCACCGCCGGGGTAAGGAGGGAATGTTCTAAGAAGAAACTAAAATTTTCGAGTGGTAAATTTGCAAGACAAAACTTGTTCTCTGACATTAAAGTGGTAAATAAACATGAAAAAACTTTGGTATTGTCTTAGAATAAAGTCGATACTCCCTAAGATTAAAGTGGTCAATTTACAAGACCAAAGCATGGTCAAACTTATGAAGAAAAACTCTGCAAGGTTGGATCAACCTTATCACACCACAGATGGTAAACAGGGAATACCACACGCATATGTTAGCTTCCGCGCAATGAACAGACGAAGGATATCGACATGTTCCATACTGTTCCACCTACTGACTGTCACCTCGTGCAAATCAGCATGTTGTCTTCTTCTGAATAGGCCAAATTCACAGCAATGTCTGGTGCTTTTTGGCTAACATCAACAGAATTTCCTTATTGCTAAATCTGATTTCAAAGTATAATTTGAATTGGTCATTAAGTGCAGGCAATAAACACTGCAAGCGGTGACATCTGTGGTGGGACGAGGTTGATCAAACCTTCCAAAGTGAAGCAAAGTGGTTTCTGACTTTTTAATCTCAGAAAATAGTTTGTTTTTCTTTGTGGGGTTTTTCCTTGCATATTTAACAATTTAATCTTCAATCTTTATTTTATTTATATATTAACAACTTCTTCTCAGAGTATTACCCCACTCCTGCAGCTCTGTAATTCTCAATTTTATTTATAATTTTTTTAGCTAAAACAGCCCTAATAGGCCGTCGTACTTATTTGCTCTCAGATTAGAATTTGAGACTAAAAACGGGCCTACTTAATCCTTAATGACTTTAATAATATGTAAAATAGAACCTATTGCATTCTAAGGTGCTAGACGTTACTCTGTAGGTTATAAACGGCTTTTAGGGACCAAATTAAGCGAAAGATTCTCATCACATTAATGATCATGACAACCGCTTACTTCCTGTCCACAGGGCTGACCATGCACGCCACCATCTTGGCCTACATGTTTAACCTGGTGGAGGAAGGGAAGGTCAGCGTTGCACTGAGCGCCGCCAGTCCGGCAAACAACCAGGCGCACGTCCAGGAGTACATCGCCAACCTGCTGAAGACGGCCTTCCCACATCTGCAAGAGTAAGTAGACTCCTCCTTTTGGAAAACGCCGACATGAAGTAGAAGCATATCACATGAGGTCATATTTCTTGCAGGACTGTGAGATGTTTCTGTTATTTTGTCCACCCTTGTACGTGCTGTGCGGTTCCCAGACTAGCAGCTAACTGAGTTTCATGTGTTCAGCGCCCAGGTGAAGGTGTTTGTGACGGGGCTGTTCAGCCTGAATCAGGACATCCCCGCCTTCAAGGAGCACCTGAGGGACTTCCTTGTGCAGATCAAGGTGAGCAAACAGTAAACGCCTGCAAGGGAAAGAAGACCAGGCAGGTTAATGAAAACATTATTAACTGACTGTTGCATCCAGACTTTTCACAGTGAAGCAGTCAAAGAAAAAAAATGACTTTATACGTTATGCTACTTTATTTGGATAGAATACTTTCAGAGTCTTCCAGCAGAGGAGGCAGTGGTGGAATCTATAACAAAACTTATTTTGCTTTGGTGATTAGTTAAAAATCAGGCAGCTTCATTTGGTTCTGAAAAGTTAGGTCAATGCGAGAGGGCCTTAAAGCTGCATTCTCTCTACTGTCCATCAGGGGGCGACTCCTCTGGTTGTATAGAAGTCTATGAGAAAATGACTCTACTTCTCTCTTGATTTATTCCCTCAGTAAACATTGTAAACATGAGTTTATGGTCTCAATCTCTAGTTTCAAGTCTTCTTCAATACAGCATGATGTTCATTTAGTAAATGATGCTCCATTTAGAGTCAAACAGACCATAAAGCAGGGTATGCTTTAGGGCGGGGCTACTTTGATTGACAGGTCTCTACCACGTTGTTGTCCAGTCTAGGAGTTGTTCCTGTTATGTCTTGTACTTTAACCTTTTTACAGTGTGTTTTCAGTGCATTTAAGTTAATTATAACATTATAGTTGCCCTAAATATGTCCCTAGCTCCTCCCTCTCACGTCACAAAACAAGATGGCGATGGCCAAAACTCCAAACTAGAGGCTCCGTCACCGTAGTCCACAAAACCAAACATCCACTTCATATATACGGTCTCTGGTCAAAACAGACATACTCTTAGAGTCGTAGTCTGCTGAAGCTTATCCAAGGTTTAAACTTTGTGCTTCAATTTTGGAAAATTGGCAGCGTAAAGGAATTTCTGGTCGTCACAGTTGTGTCTTGGACTCTCTCTGATTTTCTCCAAACAATGCAGCTGCTCGTTGCACAACTTAATATCTTTTTAATATATGTTTTCTGAGCTTGAATATTTTGTGAGAATTGTAACGAAGCATATTGAGCAGAAAGGTGATGATGAAAAACTTCAGGCAACATCTCATCTGATCCTCCTTCATGATTCTGGCCAAAGATCAAAGTAAAGATGGAGTACAATGGTTCATTTAACAAAGGGGACAATTTTTTTGCCTATATAGGTAAACCAACAAAATCATATTCTAATCTGATTGAAAGTGTTTGATACCTCCGTCAGAACTCGGATGATTTTAAACCTCAAAGTGGAAAGACTTTGTGGAAAGTTTGAGCAGTTCAGGTCTCCTTCTGTGGGGGGGGAGAGAGAGAGAATGTCTGTTTGGCCAGTTGGACTCTTAAAAACGCCCACAGCCACAGTGGTGCTGAACCTCTTCTTGTGTGGTCCTGCAGGAGTTTGCCGGCGAGGACACGACGGACCTGTTCCTGGAGGAGAGGGAGACGGCTCTGCGCCAAGCCCAGGAGGAGAAACACAAGCTCCAGATGTCGGTGCCCGGAATCCTCAACCCTCACGAGCTGCCGGAGGAGATGTGCGACTGAAGCAGCAGCGAGCAGCGAGCGTTGTGTACAGAACAGCTCTGAAGGAAAGGGGGGAGAGTCGAGAGAGAGAGAGAGCAAGGACGCTGCCTGTTGATAAATTGTTTTCTTTTCAAGTGTGCTTGTGTGCGAGTGAGTGTGTGTGTGTGTGTGTGTGATTGAAAAGAGAATGAGGGGAAAGACTCCAGCACTCGGTTGTACGTCGACCAAATAAAATGTCAATATGTAAATGAGAACTGTCCCCCTGACCCTCCTCAACCCTGGCGCGGATCCTTTTTTTCTTTTTTTCTTTCCTACAAACTTATTTTATACAAAGATGTTGTTTCTTTTTTTTTTTTTTTTGTTGTGTGTGTAACATGCCATGTTTTGTTAACTCTGTTGCTAATTAAAGCTTTATGTTTGGCCAATACGGTTATTTTACACCTGCATGAAGTTAAAAGAATTCCAGGTTATTTTTAAAATCCCTCTTCACCTCCTTCCGCTACTTGTTAATATTGTAATATATAATGTTGAAACACTTTGCGATGGTTAGCTGACAGACTGCTCTGGTTTCTGAAGTGCCGCGTGCATGGGGGCAGGACGAATGTGACGCTCAAGGGGGTAGACGTGTACTTCCTTGCTTCCTTTGTTGTCTGGTTTTTGGTTTGTCAGTGTGTTTGTATTTTTTTTTTTTTTTTGTTTGTTTTTTTTTTTTTACTCTGGCTCTCTTGACTGAGTCAGTTAGACCGCTCTGCGTTTGGATGAGAAGGAAGGCTGTGTGCATATCATCCTGTTTGTAAAGCTGTCTTAGTACTCTGAGAATATAAAGTTGGCTATTTTTACAAAAAAAAAAAAAAAAAAAAAAAAAAAAAAATTGCTTTGTGACTGCTTCTTTTCAAAAAAAGCACTGAAGGTTATGGAAAACCTGGAAAGGAACAGGAATGTCACAGCTCTGCTTCCAGGATCTGAGGGGGTTATTGCAAATGACATGGAGTCTAAAACGTTTTTGGAAAATATGACGTTAAGCCTGGCTGGTGATGGATAAAGTGACCTTTTGATGAAACTGTTCACAAACTTTGCAGAGGAGTCACAACTGATCAGAAGGGAAAATGTTTAATTAATCCAGTTAATAAAGACATATTTACATTGCATTACAGCAGTTGATAGAACAGAGCAATCGTTTGTAATTTGTTCAACTAAACGGACAAAATGTCCCCTGTAAAGAAGGGAATTTGTATTGGATTAATCTGAGAACGGGTTCATGCGATAATTTACTGCTCATTTTAGTTAATTAAGGCTAACAGGAGCACATAAGTACAACTTTTAAATTTAAAATATGTTTGACTAAGTACAGTGACGTGCAGACAGACAGTGGGAGGATGATCCAGACGCTGGTCAAACAAGGTGCTTTTTACTAAGAGATGCTGCTCTGTAATGAGTAGAAACACTGGGTTCCCAGTTTTGACTTGAAAAGGGTCTGAAGTTGGTAGCTGGTCTGTTGGAAAGTTTATAGCAGGTTTGGTTCCAGAGAAAAAGTTTAGTTTTCTTCAGCCTACACACGCATGCACACTGCAGTGTGGGTCCTGAGAAAGCTACGACATCTACAATCAATGGAAGGTCTTTGGATGATTAGAGATCTAACTAACTTAACACAAGACTTATTACATCTGAGGAATTATCTTTTTCCTTGCCTTGGTTTTACTTAATAAGAAAACATTAATTCATATTCGTTTGACATTGTAGTGGTTTAATATATATTTTCATTGAATTAAAGGATAATTTAAAGATAGCATTCTTCCTAAATAGTAGAAAGAAATATTAAATAAAACTTAATTTGTATTTCATTTTAAATCCAAAGTTATATCATACTACTTCAAATTAAACATATTATATAAAATAATAAAATAAATTACAAAAAATGTTTTTTAAAAAAACTTTTGGAAGTTATTTTTTAACATATAACTCCATCTTTCTGTGGAACAAAGGAAAGTTACTTATTAACGTAAAATATATTTACAATTTTTTTTACTTAATAAAAAAACATTAATTCATATACTTTGTTGACCCTTAAAATATAATATATGCAATTAAAAAAAATGATTGACATTGTAGTGGTTTAGTATTTATTTTCACTTAATTAAAGGATAATTTAAAGATAGTATTATAGAAGAAAATATTAAATAAAACTTAATTTGTATTTAATTTTAAATCAGTTAACAATACAAAGATGTATATACAAATCAAGACTTCAAATTAAACAATTAGTATACAAAATAATAAAAGAAATTAACACAAAACCTGCCAGTGGTTTTACTGTTTTAATTGTTTTTTTGCTGGAAGTTCTTGTCTTAACATATAACTTAATACTTATTAATGTAAAAAATATTTACAATTTCTTTTTACTTAATAAAAAAACATTAATTCATATACTTTGTTGACCCTTAAAATATAATATATGCAATTAAAAAAATTTATTGTATTGTATTTATTTTCATTTAATTAAAGGATAATTTAAAGATAGTATTATTCCAAAATAGATTAAACACAAATTAAACAATTAGTAAACAAAATAATAAAATACATTATTATATTTAATTATTATTTATTAACTTAATAAAAAAACATTAATTAATATACTTTGCTGACCCTTTAAAATATAATATATGCAATTACAAAAAAAGTTTTTTAATTAAAGGATAATTTAAAGATAGTATTATTCCAAAATAGTAGAATTTTATTATTTATTTTTTAACTTAATAAAAAAAACATTAATTCATATACTTTGTTGACCCTTAAAATATAATATATATATATATAATTAAAAAAAAAAATGTATTGTATTGTATTTATTTTCATTTAATTAAAGGATAATTTAAAGATAGTATTATAGAAGAAAATATTAAATAAAAATAATAATTTGTATTTAATTTTAAATCAAAAACAATACAAAGATGTATATACAAATCAATACTTCAAATTAATTGTATTTATTTTCATAATTTAAAGATAGTATTATTCCAAAACAGTAGAATTTTATTTAATGTAAAAGATATTTACAATTTTTTTAACTTAACAAAAAAACAACATTAATTAATATACTTTGCTGACCCTTTAAATATAATATATGCAATTAAAAAAATGTATTGTATTGTATTTATTTTCATAATTTAAAGATAGTATTATTCCAAAATAGTAGAATTTTATTTAATGTAAAAAATATTTACAATTTTTTTAACTTAATAATAAAAAAAAAAACATTAATTAATATACTTTGCTGACCCTTAAAATATAATATATGCAATTAAAAAAAATGTATTGTATTGTATTTATTTTAATAATTTAAAGATAGTATTATTCCAAAATAGTAGAATTTTATTTAATGTAAAAAATATTTACAATTTCTTAACTTAACAAAAAAAAAACATTAATTAATATACTTTGTTGACCCTTAAAATATAATATATGCAATTAAAAAAAAAGGTTTAGTATTGTATTTATTTTCATTTAATTAAAGGATAATTTAAAGATAGTATTATTCCAAAATAGATTAAACACAAATTAAACAATTAGTATACAAAATAATAAAATAAATTATTATATTAAATTATTTATTAACTTAATAAATAATAAATATAAATATATATATATATGCAATTAAAAAAAAAGTAAAGGTTTAGTATTGTATTTATTTTTAATTTAATTAAAGGATAATTTAAAGATAGTATTATTCCAAAATAGTAGAATTTATTTAATGTAAAAAATATTTACAATTTCTTTTAACTTAATAAAAAAAAACATTAATTAATATACTTTGCTGACCCTTTAAAATATAATATATGCAATTAAAAAAGTAAAGGTTTAGTATTGTATTTATTTTAATTTAATTAAAGGATAATTTAAAGATAGTATTATTCCAAAATAGTAGAATGTTATTATTTATTTTTTAACTTAATAAAAAAACATTAATTAATATACTTTGCTGACCCTTTAAAATATAATATATGCAATTAAAAAAAATGTATTGTATTGTATTTATTTTCATAATTTAAAGATAGTATTATTCCAAAACAGCAGAATTTCATTTAATGTAAAAAATATTTACAATTTTTTTAACTTAATAATAATAATAATAATAATAAATAATTAATATACTTTGCTGACCCTTTAAAAAAATAATCCTTTTCATTATCCAAGAACGATGAGCGCAAGTCTCACTGCGGTTGCCCTTGAGATCGTCAGAAAAGGTTGCGCTTCCACCGTAAGATCTCGCGAGACTACCGAAGAAACCCGAACCGTCGAAGGAGACAGCCCGAAAACACCCGAACCATCTACCCTGTGTGTTTCTCCCCCTCCTCCTCCTCCTCCTCCTCCCCTCCTCCCCTCCCCTCCTTTTTCATCATGGCTGCTGTGTCTACTCTCTCAAGTAACGCTCAGACTGGACACTGACTCGACTTCTTCCTCCCGCTGCCTCCTAAACTTTTGTCCATTTAAAGCTTCGCTCGGATGCAAATCCCGTTCGGCTCCTCGCTGCTCCCTGCGGGCTTCCGTCCGGTGGGATAACCTTCACAATCACTCCCTCCACCGGGCCCTTCTTTTCTCTTTTACCCCCCACACACCCCACACACACACAAAAAAAAACAACCGACCGCCGGCCAGCAACGCGTCTTCCAGTGCAATGGTTTGACTCGGTGTGACAATGTGTGAAAACTGCGCCGAGCTGGTGGAGGTTTTAAATGAAAGTAAGTACGGAAGTGATTTCATTTACGCTGGACGGTGCTAACATAGCCGCTGGAGCTAGCATGCTAGCATCGGTGTTAGCATCGGTGTCTACTGGAGCTAGGGGTTAGCTTCTGTGTTAGCATCGCTGTTGGCATTGCTGTCTACTGGAGCTTGATGTTAGCTTCTGTGTTAGCTTCGGTGCTAGCTTCAGTGTTAGCATTGCTGTCTACTAGAGATTGGTGTTAGCTTCTGTGTTAGCATAGGTGTTAGCATTGCTGTCTACTGGAGCTAGGTGTTAGCATTGGTATTAGCATTGCTGTCTACTGGAGCTTGGTGTTAGCATTGCTGTCCACTGGAGCTTGGTGTTAGCTTCTGTGTTAGCATTGGTATTAGCATTGCTGTCTACTGGAGATTGGTGTTAGCTTCAGTGTTAGCTTCTGTGCTATCATCCCCATCCACTGGAGCTAGGTGTTAGCATTGCTGCCACTGGAGCTTGGTGTTAGCTTCAGTGCTAGCTTCATCTAACGTTGGTGAGCTCTCTCTAACTGTCTCTGCGTGTCTTTCAGTCACAGCTGTGTCTTCGTGTCAGACTGTGTGTGTCTGTCTGTCTGTGTGTGTGTGTGTTGTGTGTTTTTGTGGCCTGTCTGTCAAACCCTCCAGCAGCTCTTTAAACAAACACATCCCCTTCATGACTCAGAACTCTCCAACACGGTGCACACACAGTAATCGTGCTAAAGGGGAGTGTTGGAAGTCAGCTAGCAGAGTTAGCTTCGGCTAGCTTTAGCTTTAGGGGAGCCTGACTTTGTTTGATGTGTTTGTCAGGTCAGTGTGCTGCTGTTCTGTTGTTTAGCAGATGGGGGGGCAATCATGGGTCAAAATGACAAGACCCCCCCCCATCACTGTCTCCATCCCTGACTGAAGATGCTGATGGTGTAGAGGGTGGAGGATTGTGCAGACTCTCCTAAATGTTG
Organism: Anoplopoma fimbria; assembly: GCF_027596085.1. NCBI lineage: Eukaryota > Metazoa > Chordata > Actinopteri > Perciformes > Anoplopomatidae > Anoplopoma > Anoplopoma fimbria. The sequence goes on from NC_072457.1 coordinate 3,984,410, forward strand.
AACATAGCTTTTGAGGCTAACGTTAGCCCAGGACATTAATGGCTGCAGTACCGTTAATCCTCAGGGTGGGTTAGGTTATGTGCACGAGAGACATCCCTTTCTTTTCTTGCTGTTTTTGTCATGCATCAGAGTCTCCATCACACCTGCAGCCCTCAAAGCAAACGTAAATACAAAGGCTTGTCTTTTTATAGCTGCATGTTAGCCGTCCGTGCAGACGTCAGGGCCTCTCTGCACCTGAAGGGAACAAAGCCTGATTTTGTGTGTTTGTAACAATGTCTGCAAAAAGCTGTTGCTATGCAGACATTGTTGGGTTTATTTGTCATTTGTGTGTCCTGAGCTTGTGTGAAGGGAGAAAGCTCCTCCTGCAGGTCTCCACTTTAACAAGACAATCCTGCAATCCAGCAATTTCTTTTTGACCAGTTGTTATTAAGGTACACACCCTGAGAGTGTCTGTGTATACACCATTTAATAGTGAGAGAGAGTTGTGGCCACCTGTTTCTGGATGTCATCCTCATTTTTTCTTCTTACAGTATTTGGACCCCACTGACATTACAGACATGTGTCATACTACTTGAACATGTCGTTCACAGAAACCTGGGTATTATTCTGATGCTATCAAAGCTTTCTGTTTTGCGATAAGACTTTGAACAAGATTTTAGAACTTGGCTGTCGGATAATTGCCACCATTCTGCAACAAGAGCATTATAACGCCGTCTCACACAGAGATGCATGCATGACACGGTTCTACTGACATGCCTTAAACATGTGCCGGACATCTTCACGTGAGACTTCAGTCAGATATCTGGTTGTCGTTCTTAGCAGAGACTTAAGTCTGCAGTATTATTAAATGCACTTTATTTGCAAAATCATCCAATAACAGAGAATTAAATAATCAACCAATAAAAGTCTGTCTTGCCTGCACGCTTTTCTATTTGTCTCTGTTCTCTCTTTGTCTGTCAAATGACATTTAAAGGTCAATATCATTAATGTTCCTTAATCCTTAATGGAGTCGGCTAATCACCGAAGCCGGGCAGCCATGTTGGTCAGAATGTGTAATTTGTGAAGTCGACCGCTGATGTTTGGTGATGAGGCCTGGCCTCCAGGTGATGATTGAGTTCACCCTGAAGGTGTTGGATGGGGTCGAGGTCGGAGCTCTGTGCTGTTCAGTCAAGTTGTTCCACACCAGATTATAAAATAAATGTTCTCTGTGGAGCTGGCTTTGTGTACAGATACATTGTCATACATACACACACTGTTGACACACAGCGAGAAGCACACTATTGTCTAAAGTCATTGATGCTGTAGCGTTAATATTTCCCTTAATTGGATTTTAGGGGTCTAGACCAGAAGTACAATATCAACATACCTTTAGTTATATAGTTAATGATTTAATGAATAATCTGTTTCTTTCCATTGTTTTTGTCTGTGCTGGAGTTCACCCCAATTCTGTGATTGTTGTCGTTTGTTAATTGAGATATTTCACCTTCTGGTATTCTGCGTTTGGCTGCTGTAAGCTGTTAATGTGACAGGTTCAGATTGTACAATATGTGGACAGAAAAAAACATATTACAGTGACTAGAGGACCGTTTTCTAATATTGATGTGTGTAACAGTAGATTTTTGTGAATCTACAGGTCTTGTTATTTAATTGATGTTCATCACAAAGCATGTGTTGCTTGCATAGTGTTGCGTGGTGATATGAAGTCAAACAGTATCGATTCCATTATAAGTAGACCATATGTCATTGTGTGGAAAATTGCAGTAATCGTCGTGATAAACTGAAGTGCTTTGTGTCGTTCAGTCAGATAGAGAAATGTATTTTTCACATCTCGCAATTAGAGCTGTGTGTGATTTTAGAATAATTATTACCAGTGAGTTGGTGACGATACAATACCTGACTTTCAGTAACAAATCAATGCTTTTTTCAGTGCCCTACTTTGAGAGATGAGATGTTTCATTTCTGCTATAGCCATACAAAAGAAAAGTTCTCAAATGTTTAATGTTGTCCCAACGCAAGCAGCCATACAAGAACTTTGTCTAGGCTAAAATAAAACTCAGAGCCAAAAGGTGATCTGGTTCAATACCCAGCCCTACTCGCATGAATATATTACATTTTTGTACTCTTGTGCTGTAAAGTTTCCTTTTTTGTTTTTGTTTTTACACCTCAGACTCAAGTTTAGGTTTTGATGTGGTGTTTGGTTGAAGTTGGATAAAGGTTTGCTCCGTGCTGATGCTTTAGTTTCACCTCGCTGTAGTTTGGCTTGATTCTGACTCAAGTTACATGACAGAGAATCTGCTGCTCATGTGCTTTTTCCCCATTTCAGCTGTGAAAATGTGTGAATCCCAGTGAAAACTGCTTTTATTTTAGTGGCAGGATCTGTTGGGCTGGATACAAACTGGTGCTGTGGAGGATTGTGATGAAGGGGGGTGTTCAACAGCGGGGTGCTGTCAGCTGTGACAGCTCTGTCTACAAGACTGGCAGCTCCATGTGTTCCGTCTGTCTGTGACCTGTGAACTCAGATCTGCTGCAGCAGCATGTGTGTGAGTGTGTGAGTGTGTGAGTGTGTGTGTGTGTGTGTGTAAGAGCCAGAATCCCCTTTTACAACAGGGAGCTGCGTTCAACGGGCGTTTTTACCAACGCAGGGCTAATCCACCTGGTTTCTAAAAACGCAAGGATTTGCTTCTTTTGTGTTTCTACGTGTGCTCATTGATTAACTGTGAGTTTAGGACTGTTTGTGTCAGACAAAACAATGCAAACAATTTGAAGATGTCACCTCGGGTGGTATTTTTTGTAGTATTTTCTTAATTAGAAGAATAAATTTGAGCCAGAAAAATTGCTAATATCTGTTTATAAAACAGTTTATGCACAATGTGAGCATATCCCAAGGGTCAGACAGTGCATTATATGAATATTATATAAATGTAGCCTGTTTTAAAGAGTCTTAAAACCCCACACACAATCGAAATCACTAAAATAACATACAATATTTTCAGAGTTTAGTTTCTGATAAAACAAATATGCAGGATGATGCAACTGAAATAATAAAGAGTAGGTTTAGAAGTCCCTTGACAAATCCAAGTAGGACAAAAAAATGATTGGAATTGTTGAAGAGAAATGTCTCATTGGATAAAAGGACATTTTGGACAGACATGGATGTAAACTGTAACATGACTGGTTGGTGCAGGCAGACAACCCCAAGGCGGTAATTCTAGTTGTTAAAACATCTTAATGGCAGACTGGAACTGCAGTATATGAACACTTGTCTGGTCAGTTTTGGACTATGAACCCTTCCAAAATAAAAGCCCCCCCCCCAGCAGCCAGACCAGCAGAGAGACTAACCCTCACAGAATCAGCTGTTAAACGGACCGGAGACTTTGATTAACTCTCTCCTTATTTTTCCGAGCCACACGCTGAATGTGCCAGTATTCTAGATCCACCGAATCCAAGAGTGTGGTCACTGTGGTTTATTAGTCTGTTGAGATAATGGTCAGTAATGGATGCAATAAGGAAATTAACGTTTGGGTATTAGATTAGTCCGCACCAGATGTATCCTAAAAGTCTTACAGGCAGGTTTTGGTCTCAGTTATAGACTCATGCAGAACTGAAACACTAAATAAGCAACATAGAAAGTTTGAGATTACATAAATTTGGCTCCTTCGCTTCACTGCTGGGCATAAAAATGTAACCTGTGACATTTTGACAACATCAGTGCCTTTTTCTTATTGTTGAGAAGATGCTGGTTAGGTTTAGATGAAAGCTCAAAACTAAACCCTGTGTGTTTTTAAACGTGCTCATGAGGTCTGAGAGGAACCTGCTGTTGCTGTGGAGGGATTGTTTACTTTCTGTCCAGATGAAGTGTGGAGCAGATAACACGACAACCTTGAGATGCTGACAGTTGTGTGTGTGTGTGTGTAGGGGCTTGTGTTATTGTTAACTTGCCAGGGCGATGTGGTTGATGTCCCCATGGTTGATGGGCGGTACGGCTTCTTGTGCTGCTGTGTTAGAGGCTCTAGGAATCATGATGTTGGTGTTTAGTTTAGTCGGTTGACCGCTTTGGGTCCGGACTGAAATACCTCGAGGTTCAAGTGTCATTTGTTGTGATTGTGCAACACAGGGTTGCTCAAGAACATTTGGTTCACATTCATGATCTCCTTTTTATCCATTATAATCACTTTGTTGATTTTCATCTAGCACCATCATCAGGTTTCATTTTGTTCATGTTTTGTTACTTTTTGAATATGTAACTGCAAAACCATTGCCATTCCCTACAGCCTCAGCTGTACTTTGTTTTTAGTTAGCATGCTAAAGTGAGCGGGTGAACATGGTCACCATTATACCTGCCAATCATCAACTTTTTTAGCATTGTCATTGTCTAAATATCAGCATACTGATGTTAGCATTTATCTCAAGGAGCCATCGTGCTCAGCACAACTACGCACAGCTGTTAGAATGACTGCAGGGCACCTACTGGATAAATCTAATAAAAATATCAAAGTTAATACTTGACATTTTAACATGATAAATGTCTGCGTGCTGAGATGACGACGAAGTTTTGTAATTTAGCAGTAAGCCCCACCGACTAAACTAAAGTTGTATGGATTTCCAACACAGTTACCCCCCTAACAGTAGCTTGACAGCTTAGTTTGTCTGTCACTTTTTCTGGATGTTGTGAAGAAGCAAGTAGCGCGGAGGCATCGCTCTAACAATGAATACAAAATAATTTGCACCATGTGATCAGCCCCTGAAGACGTTCATTCCTTCACCATGCACCTATTTTAAAGTCTTTATCTCAGCTGTAATTCTTTAATAAATGTAGAAAATACAAAAAAAGTCATTTACATCCTAAGCACAGTGACACTGAAGGCGTTATCAAAGTGTATCTTTTTTTATTTTTTTTACTGATTTTGTCATTTTGAGTGCTTGAGATCTTCTTCTGCCCCCGTACCTGTGTTTTTCTTTCAAAAACACATTTCAGTTGAACTGCGCTCATAGAGTCTCTCAGCTGGCGTGCTCATGTTTTTAAACGCCTCCAGTCTGGCTGAACCCTACAGTCACCGTGTGATCACACAGTGCAGGTGTCCTCCCCCGCTTTGTATTTATATCCAAGGTGAGCAGCAGCCATAAACCGGTGTAACGCTGGCACCTGTGTGCCCGTTCCCAGACGACATCGTCATAGTCAAAGCAGTGAAAACGACATCCCCCCTCGGCGGTGCGACGGCAGGAGAATATGGCCAAAATCTGCCGCGCCAACATCCCCAGAGAGTGGAAGGGAGCTCCGGGTCTGAAGCCACAGAGGAGCTTCTGTTCACATGTAGAGCTGAAAGGGTTTTGGGTCGGTTTCCGTGAGGAATAAAAGTCATGCTTGCACGGCCAAGACGGGTTGATTGAGTTCTATTGTTGCCCCTTTTTGTGTTCTGTGTGTGTCTGCTGTCAAATCCAGGTCAGCCATTCAATGGAGACACTTGATTCCTCTAAGCTGGGTGTGACTGATGTGGATCTTCCAAGGACAATAGAATAACTGTAACTTTAGACGGGAACTGTAGAAGTCCTCTGACAATATTTAATGTCTTTGTCGTTGGCAGCCTCCAAATTGTGGCTTATCTAACAAAGACTTTTGAGGCCGATAAACAAAGTATGGGAAACATTTTGAATTTGTGTCCGTATAGTCCTTTTTTCATTTATCCAGATCCAGTTATAACGTCCTCCCTGTTTGCAGTGAAGCTGATCCATTCCTACCATTTTTATTGGAAATCTTCCGCTTAAATTTCAGTTTTTCCATCACATATTTTATAATTCATGGGACGGTATTGGATTTGAACGTGGCTCATGATTTAAAAAACCTGAATTTCCATTATTGTGAAAATCCTCACATGGAGAAAAAAAGGAGTGAAAAATAGACTGTTATTTGAAGTAGCCTTAAGGATTTAAGAATAAGAAAGGGAAAAAACTGACTCACATGTTGCTATTTTTTTATTTATTTTTCATGCAGAGGGACCTTTATGATTTATTGTTGCATATTTAATTTTTTTTTTTTTACTTTAATGTGATTTGTTATATCTGTGATTGGATAAATGTTAGGTAAAGTGATTCCAGTATGTTTTAGTGTCGTTTGACGTATATATGATTAATGGGATGTGTTTTTTAGGCCAGGATTATTGTGATATAACATTTTCACATTGTCCCATGCCTATCTTTCTATGTTTGTTCATTGTTTAAGACTGGAAGGTTTCCTTTTTATACCAGTTTTTTGTTCTTGCAGTCAGCTAGTAGAATTTTGAAACAAAAGATAGTTAAGGCAAATAGCAAAATGTGCTTTGGTGCGTTTACTCTTGTTTAGGCTCGCGGTTTCTGTTTTAGTTTTTAACAAATATAGTTGTTTGACTGTGGGATGAAAAGTTCGACGAACCGGTCAACATCACATATTCATTATTAAGCAGATTTATAACTGCATCAGGCTGAAAACTCACCTCTTCAAGAAGTACCACCCTGAGCCTTCCTCTTAGCACTTATTGTATTGGTATTAGTTTGTTGCACTTATTGTATTGGTATTAGTTTGCTTCTGCACTATACTTTTGCTCTGGTTTATGCTTTAAGATGCTTGTTTAAGAAAGGAGATGCACTTATGACTTCTGGTGACTAGTAGTTCTCTTGAATACCTATGTTGAATACACTTATTGTAAGTCGCTTTGGATAAAAGCGTCTGCTAAATGACTGTAATGTAATATTTGAATTACTCAAAATATAAGGTGACTAAAAATGACAGCCATACTTTTCAGTAGTTTTCAGCCCTGCTACTTGACAAATAAATGTTTAAAACTCTATCTTTTTGAATTAAGTTTGGTAACCTGATAGTGACCGACCTCCGCATCATTCGCTGTGCTTAGTCCGCTTGTCTTTAGCTAATAAAATGTTAAAATAAGACTACCATTTTCTCTCGACTCCTTGGATGTATCCATCTGTTCTCTAACGGTTCTCTTCTCTTGTTCTCTCCTCAGTATCGGATACAGACGGCAGTGAAGGAGGCTTCCAGCTGAAGAAGGAACATGCCCTGCGAGTGCTGGGCTACATCAGCTCCTGGACGCAGAGGTCAGTACGCCGTCCTCTCTGACCCCACAAGAGTCAAATGATATCAGTTACATAACGAGGCTCAAAGGAAAGACAGTTCCGACGTTGCTGTCCTAGGTGTTGAAAGTTTCATGTTCTTCCAAACTGGAATAAAACACCTGCAGCTCATTGCTTCACCAGTTCACTGCTGAGGAAAATGTGGATTCTTTTTTTTAATTTATTTTGACCATATTTCAAACAAGCAGCTCTCTCCCTGAACAGGACTTTATACCTATGAGGTTACAAGGTTTTTATTTGTCATTGTGCGACAGGTTTGCACAACTGAATTTAGTTTGTAGTCCCAATTTGATCTATAGAAAAGAAACAACAAAAAAAGACTATTATATATGGAGGGTGGAGGATGGATGAAGGAGTTTCACAGCCAGTCTTTGAACCCCCTTCAACTCTATTTCGGAAACATGAGTGTCTTAAAACATTAGAAAGATTTAATTTCATACAAGCTTGAAAACTATATTTAAAGTGATGCAAAGCAGTGAGGGAGTTCTGCAAATGAGGACAAACTCCAGTCATGTTTTTCTTTTAATACCAGTTACCAGCTGGGATAATGTGGTGGAATTTCTCATTCATTCACTCATTGATGTTTCAGATGTTTTTGTTTATATAAAGATTTTTTAATATCGAACTAAACCAACCAACTACAAGATGACTTTTCAAAAAGAAAACATTTGACTGGAGCAAAAAACACTGGGAAAACAGGAAAAAGACAATTATTTTAAGAGCGAAAGAACTACTCATCCCATAAACCATTGCAAATAGCAACTCGCCGCCTCTGGAAACTCCAGAAAAACTTTTTAAACCATTTTTTTTTTTTCTTAAAAGAGAAAGCTTCCAGATGTGCAGCCATGTGGCGGCTGTGGTTGGTGGTTCGAACCCCTCTACAGTCAACATGCCGAGGTGTCCTTGAGCAAGACACCTAACCCCAAGTTGCTCCCGGGCGCTTCTTAGCAGCCCACTGCTCCTCCGGGATGGGTCAAATGCAGAGAATTGTAATTTCCCCATAGTGGGACTAATAAAGGCTTAATTATTATTATTATTATTATTATTATTATTATTATTATTATTATTATTATTATTATTATTATTATTATTATTATTATGTTGGTCCGTTTTTTAAAATTACAAATTTGCATCAAGGGGCTTTACAATCTCTGCCTTTAGATCATTGATTCAAATAAAGAAATAGTTATTTAAATACTCCAGAGGAGCAACAGAAGAGGGATCCCTCTCCCTGGACGGACAGACTCTGTAAATGTTGTGTAAACAGAATAAAATGACAGTATTGACAATCAGGATGACAGGAATTATACATAGAATGTCAAAATGTTTGAAGAAAATGGATGCGGAAGGATGTCAAACAGCTTCCGTATGTTCGTGACTTGTAAATGTCACCATAAAAAAAAGTCACAAATAGCTTCACAGTTTTCTAGCGTTGCTGCAGGTATTTTATTTTTGCAAATTTCCCCGCTGCGGGACTAATAAAGGATTATCTCTTATGCCTGATATCCCCCGCTGCAGCCGTGTTCATTTCCTCTGTAACGCGTCCTGTTTCCTCTCGTTGTGTCTTCAGACAATGCCTCTGCTGCTTCAAGGAGTACAAGCACCTGGAGGTCTTCAATCAGCTGGTCTACGCCCTCATCAACCTGGTCATCGCTCAGATCAGCAGCCTGAGGGACCGGCTCTGCAGCGTCCAGGACCACCTCCATCGAGGAGGCGCGTCCGGCGGCGAGGGGGGGTCCCAATGGAGCGGGGCGAGGCAGCGCCCGGGCCCCTCCCCCGCCCGTCCTCACCCGGGGAGGACGAAACCGTGAATGTGGAGAGAGACTCTGCCGAGGAGGACGCCGCCGACGCCTCCGACCTCAACCAGAATAAGAGCCGGAGTCAGGGGCCCAACCAGCCGCGGGAAGCCCAGATGGAAGCACTGGGGGCTGGGGAGAGTGGCGGTGGCGGTGGGTCCGGGGTCGGTGACGGAGGCGTCGGAGCGAGCAGCGATAATCAGGACCCGTTTGGCTCCTGGAGCACGGAGGAGAGAGAGAAACTGCTGCTGTGTGCCGCCAAGATCTTCCAGATCCAGTTCCCCCTCTACACAGCCTACAAACACAACACACACCCCACCATCGAGGTGAGGACCAGTCCCACTCCTCACACCACCAAGGGCTCAGTATGAGAGGCGGATACTGGTACTGATATGTGAGAGTTGAAAAATCATATAAATATAGATTTTTAACAGTCGTGCATAATAAACAAATCGATAAGAATCCCTTTAATTTGTTTTTTAAAGCATTGAGACTAAGATATGTTCTCAATATAACTTAAGTAAAAACATATTAGTTCTCTGCGATGGACAAACTGTGTATTCAAGACGATGTTTCTAAATTATCTCATGTTTTATTAGTCGACTAATGGCTTGTTTTGGTCTTTTTCCACTAACCGTTCTTAAACCGATTCTCCGTTTTTTAAACACTTTTCATTCACGCTGAATGACTTATTTGCAAGAAATGTATAAACACAACTCCGATCTTAAGAAGACTTAAGATGGTGATTTTGTGAGAGTCTTTGTGGAGAAACTCAGTTTCACAGATCTGTCAATTAAATCAATTAGTCCAACTTGACAAATAAGAATTAGCGGCCCACAATTTTTCTATTAAACAACACACAGCGGAGGATGCAGTGACTTTGTGGACACTTCCAGGTCCTTTCGTTGGTCACTATGAACTGGTTCCAGCATGTCATTTCACAATAAAACCACAACTTCATGCTTTTACATTTTTGTTTGTGTATGAATAAACAAGATTTGTTTTCTTAATTAGTGGTATTTAGAGGTTTTTGGTAGATATATGTGTATATATACATATAGATAGATGGATAACTTTAGAGTTGTCCACGCTAGCTGTTTCCCCCTGCTTCCAGTCTTTATGCTATGCTAAGCTAAGCTAAACACCATCTGCCTCTATCTCTGGACTAGAGTTGGGCAATATATCAATATTTTATCGATATCAAGATATGAGACACGATATTGTCTTATATTTTTTTATGTCGTAAGATGGCACAAGTGTTGTCTTTTCCTTCAGTTGCAGTAAAGTGATGTAATGAACTTACCAAACAGTCCTAGCTGTTCTATTATAAGCCTTTACCTACTGAGTCATTATATCCACATTACTGATTATTATTATTTATTTATTTTTAATCTCATTGGGCACAAATTGTCTCCAATATCGTCACAATATCGATATCGAGATATTTGGTCAAAAATATCTGACTCGGCATTTAAATGATAATAACTTTTCTCTTCATGTTTAACCTCCAAAACCCTGATTTGACTGTCCGTCCTCTCTTCCCTGCAGGACATATCTGCACATGAAAGCAACATCCTCGGCTCCTTCTGCGACATGAACGTAAGAAATCTACCTTTTCCATTTTTTCACTGAGTCAAGGGAAGTGAACTCTCTGCTTCCTGTCAGTCTTCTGACACAAACGGGAAATAAACGCAAAAAAACAAACAATGATGTCTGCAGAAATAAACACAGACTTCTAGTTCATTTCAAAGAAACTCCTGGCGCCTAATCCACTATACTAAGCTGCTTCGACAACCATAGCTTAATGCTTAAAAAAAGAAAAAAGTCATATTTTTGTTATTTATTCACTCCTATAACTGTTTTATTGGGAACCTGCACAAACAAGCACCCATCCAACCAGCTGCACCCAGAGCTGGAGAGGTGACGATGATGAAAACTAGCTGTAGGGACGAGGTATTTTGGGAATTGCTGTAAGAGACGAGGACATCAGGGGCCTGGATGGTCCAAGCCGTGTCACATGACCAGCTGAAGGGACTCTAGTTTATTGGCCTTTTGCTCCGTTTCTGTCTGGTTTCTGTCTGAGGTCACCGTTCACATGCAGTGGAAAATAAATGTTAGCAGGTTTGTACAGGCACAAGGACAGATTAACAGGAGGAATAAATAGAGTGGCTCATCATCGACCCTGGACTGGAAAGGGACTAAATAAATAAATAATGAATCTCTCCTCAGACAAACTCAGATGTTTGAGATATATTTACTTCAGCTCTGGTGACAAAAACATATTCAAATATTCTCAAAATAACATTTTTTTTTAAGGTTTTAAGTTTTCCCCTAACCCATGATTTGCTCTTAGAAAAAGATTAAATTCCACAGTGCAGAAATACTGTTACAAGTAATCTGCATTTAAGATTTTTTGAAGTAAAAGTACAAAAATATATATATTTTTTTATATTTTTTTATATATTATTGGATTCTAATTATTGATGCATTTGTGTGTTCATCACTTTAATGCTGCAGCTGGTAAAGATGGAACTTTTGTTAATTTATTTATAAATATATTATAACTTTATATACTGCAGCTTGTGAATTTACCCCCCAGGCTAAATTAAGTTTTATTTATGTGTTAATATCAAGATTTATTTGTTGATTATGTTTTGAATTCTTAATATGAATCTGCAAGTAAACTAGTAAATCAAGTTATCAGGTAACGGTTGTAGGAAAATAACTATTTCCTGCTGAATTGTAGTGGAGAAGAAGTATAAAGTAGCAGAAAATGGAAATACTCAAGTAAAGTGCAAGCACCTCAAACTTCTACTTATGTGCAGTACTTGTACTTAGTTACTTTCTACAACTGCAGTTCAGTACAAATGTAATAAAAAACCATAATGTGAGATATTTCGTTGGAGAATAATAAGAATGTGTTTTATTTCTGATTCACAGCGGCAGAATGTTTTTGCTTCGCGTCGTTCAGTGTGTTGAGTTTTCCAAACTGAGTACATTTCTCTGTTTGGATAAGTATTGTCCACGTTTCCTGCCCTCGTTGGTTGTTTTGTCAAATGGCCGCCCACATTATGACAGTGTGCTGAGCCTCATAAACGCCATGGTAACTGGGTTTCGTTGGTCTGTTCTCCTCACGCTGCTCTTTGTGTTTCTCAGATTAACATTTTAGGAGCTCAGAATCACTTTAATAACAATGGGTTTGGAAAGGAGCCCACTGACGTACACAATGAGCTTGTGTATGTTGTAGTTTTAAGTTAGGGGGGGGGTGTTAAGGATTTATGCTGTGGAAACAAATAAATAGCGCTGTGCTGGCTGAGTTTCCGTTTCTTGGATATGATTTCCTGCAGATGAAGTCACCGTCCCCCAGAGAGCAGTAACGTGTCCCCGGATAATCCGCTAGCTCGATGGCTTTTACCTTCACACCGTCGTAAAGTTTTATTACAGCTCAGGGGAGAGATGAATTTAGGAACAGGAAGTATGAAAAAAAAAAACACCAGCTTTCATTATTTTTACTGACCATAATAACTGATACTTAACATGAAAATAAGTAATGTATTTACACTCTATTAAAATACACTGTAGTTTCAAATAAGTGCACCACAATTGGCACCATTATTTTTGATTGTTTATTTCTGCAGGAACAGTAAAAACAAATTGCAGCAGAATTGTCTAGAAGCTTATTTGCATCTATTGTTTCTGAGCAGTTTGACAAAAAAACAACAACTACATGATGACAAATACAGTTCATAACCACATATTACAACATTCTGGCATTGTTTAAGCCAGAAAAGAAAAGCTTAAATAGAAGTTAATGTTAAGAAATGCAGCAGATCTTAAAAACAAACATGCATGACTGTATTTTGCACCGGCTGTTGACAGGATTTTGAATTCATATCAATTATAATGTTATGCAAGTTTTTTATGATAGGAAACGTGGTGAAACATCCAAACATATGAAACTGCCGTATAATCGTTCATTCTGGCAGTATAATCGAGGCTTATTGCTTCTGGTTTTTGTTGCTTAAGTAAAGATAAATAACCAGATTTTTAAAGGACGAGGTCAGAATCAGAATCAGCTTTATTGGCCGTGGATGCGTAAGCATACAAGGAATCTGACTCCGGTTTCTTACACTCACTAATACAAAGACACAGACAAATAAATCAAAACAAAAATACAAGAGGAACAAAGGGCAAACATTTAACAAACAAAACTGCAGAAGTGTATACATGAACAAAAACAACAATGACAATGAAATGTAAATACAGTTTAAACTAACTGTCTTTGGATTTTACGCCCCACAAACACCTCACAGTTGACCGTAAATGGGCGGGAAATTGAATAAGAATACAAAAAAAAAGTTTGTGACGCTGCATCGTGGCTTTGCTGAGATGTATCTTCTGATGTTGTTGTAACAGGACGTGGAGGTTCCTCTGCATCTGCTGCGTTACGTCTGTATGTTCTGCGGGAAGCACGGCCTCTCCCTGATGAAGGAGTGCTTCGAGACGGGAACGCCGGAGAGCCTCCCCTTCCCCATCGCCCACGCCTTCATCACCATCGTCTCCAACGTGAGTCCACCGTCATCAACTCCTACCTGCCATGATTTATACGCTCAAATGAAAGATTGAAATGTTATTTTTTTGAGGTAGATTTGGAGGGAAAGTGATGTTTTGGCTAGTTGCCACTAGTTATACTACTATTAGGTCCACCTTCATAAAACTAATGCAGTCTAATACAACAGTCCTGCAATAACTCTTCCCTTCATGAAGGTTGTAATTTATTCAGTGATGTGTGTTTCCAATATTTACCTATCCTCAATGATAAAAACTTTTAGCTACTTGTTGTTTTAAAAGACATCAAGATAAGATAAGATAATCCTTTATTAGTCCCACAGCGGGGAAATTTGCAGGATTACAGCAGCAGAGAGGATAGTGCACAACAAGAGACATAGTAAAAAAAACAAGATCA
>NC_072457.1:4003293-4150284 GCF_027596085.1 Anoplopoma fimbria
TGCTCTTCTTCCTTCTGCGCATATAGTCAAAAAGTCAACATCTAAATAATTTGTATGTCATTTTTACACAATTAATTAAGAAACCCACATACTAGACAAAGGTATTGATCCACAAAACTGTCCCACAGATATGATTTTGTCATTTTAGGAGAGGATGAAAGTAAAACTCATTCTGTCCAAACATTCGCATTAAGAGAATTAAGTTATCTTAGTGAATTTCGTGTGTGTGAGTTCATCACGACCCGTGTGTTTCTGTCCTCAGGTATCTGTGTAAGCTGTCGGACCAGGAGCTGCGGCAGAGCGCGGCGCGCAACATGGCCGACCTGATGTGGAGCACGGTGAAGGAGCCTCTGGACAGCGCGCTGTGCTTCGACAAGGAGAGCCTGGACCTCGCCTTCAAATACTTCATGTCCCCGACGCTCACCATGAGGTTGGCGGGGCTCAGCCAAATCACCGTGAGTCACCGCGAAAACACGACTGAGCTCACTCGCTTACTCATGCACACTGTCGCTTTGGGAAAAGGCTGAAAGGGGCTTTTTAACATTTTCTAGATGGGGCTCTTAGTGATCGTCTTATAAGAGACCTGTGTGATTGATTCTGGTTCTATTAAGTTCAAATTAAGTTCAAATTAAGAAAAATGACTTCAAAATCTTTGTTTCCTCACACTCAAGTTTTCCAAAAGTTAAGTAGAATATGTTGGTTTTGCACAGCTTTAAAGGTACAGGCAGTGATTCGAATCTAATACACCTTTTTTCTTCGAGGTTTTGCCATTGGTTTGTCAATGGGGAACAAACAAAGTGGCTCGGACTGTTTGTCCTTGTGCACAAGAAAGGGGATGTATAAAGCGATAAATCTGGATGGGGGTATTTGTTTTGAGTGTTGAGTTCAGAAATCTTCCTCTAGAATCTCTGACTCCACCTTTTTTAATAATAAGTGACTGTGCTTTGAAACTCCCAGTGCAGAGCAGATTTTAGATACTGGATGTTATCACTTATTGTGCATTTTTCATGCATTTTATTGTGTATGTACAGTAGTACTGGTGTCTTTATAAATAATCATACTGTTGTGTGGTATGCCTTTTTAATGTCTACAGTTAAGTCAAAAGTTTTAAGGTTAAAGCATGCAGTAACACCATATATCCTAATAAATGTAAGTGAACTTGTTGTAAAAATATGACCTTTGTCTTCCAAAGGCCATTGCTCTATTTTATTGATTCATTTTAGTTTATAAAGGCCAACAAAGACTGTTTGCATCTGCCTTTATTTTCCTAGAAACAGTGATAAAATCAGACAACATCTTTCTTCTGGTTTAAATTTTTAAATTTAAATGTTTTAATGGCATTGATGGGAAACAACCTTTTAAGAAAAAAAAAAAGATGTATGAAGAATTAGTTCTTCACCATGGAGTCATATGTGTGTCCGTGTTTCCTCAGAACCAACTCCACACCTTCAATGACGTCTGCAACAACGAGTCACTGGTGTCCGACACAGAAACGTAAGTTGGTTTAAAGGAATCAGATGCCCTCGCACACAGCCGTCCAAGAAAATATGCAAATATGTCCAACTAGAAAAGCAACTGTGTCTGCTTTAATTAGACGATAATGGCATTTCATCTACAGAACTATCAGTGCTGAATTGATTTTAAGGCTTGAAGTTATTACTGAAAGACAGCGTTAGATTTCTCAGATGGTTCATATATAATGTTTACAACTTTTACTAGTTTCCTCTTGTGAATAGACATTTGCATGTGAATGGAGTTTGATAAAGTAACAAAAGAGGAAGGATAAAGACACATTCTTGTAAATCTCTTTTTAAACCTGTAGGTAAACATCCACACGTTCAATATGCACCATGTGCTCTTTATGTCGAGCTCCAGTTGTTTTAATGTGACTCAATGTCTCATTCCGATTCTTCTTTGTCTCTTCAGGTCCATAGCGAAGGAACTAGCAGACTGGCTGATCCACAACAACGTGGTGGAGCACATATTCGGACCAAATTTGCACATTGAGGTGAGACCTTTTGATCCAGTGCCTTGAAGTGACGGCAAATGTTAATTAACACGTCACATTTTTATCTAAAAATCAAACACCTTTCTTCTTGTTATGTTACGGTAAAATGCACAGGATTTTAGTTTGTGTAAGCACAGATGATTTAAAGTGTGTGTGTGTTTTGTGTGTGTGTTCTCCAGATCATTAAACAGTGCCAAGTGATCCTGAACTTCTTGGCTGCAGAGGGCCGACTCAGCACGCAGCATGTGGACTGTATCTGGGCTGCAGCTCAGGTGAGACGGGACAGATTTACACCCGACTGTACGTAGCTTTATTCCACAGCATTAAGTCTCTCTGTGGAACAGAACGAAGGAGCCTGCATTATTTATTATCACTATATCAGTACTATCAACGCGATAAGCCCAAGAACAAAACGGCTGGCTCTGGTCTTTTTGGAGTTATAATATTTAGCATTTTTAACAGTTAGAAATGTAGAGATTTTAACATTTTTACGAGTGTGTGAACTTTTCCTGCTTTAATTGTCGGTAGGTCCACTAATATTAACACTTAACACTTTTTATACTAAACTGTGAATCATTATAATTCTAATTAATCATTATTGTGAATTAAAATCTCTTTTTCAAAGGAAGCTCTGGCTAAGACGGCAGCATAAATGTTTCACATAAAAAGCACAAAAAATAAACCTAAAACATAAATGTGATGAATTAAAACCAACGTAAAAAAATTCACATAAAAGAAACAAACAACAGACTTAAAAACAAACTTGTAAAATTGCATCAACTAATGAATTAGTGTTATTGTAAAGTAACAGGACGTGTACACATTCAGTGTTCAGATAGTCCTCAATCATGCTTACAAAATAATCTAGTTTAAAGTGACACTCTGTGGCTGTTCATGCTATATGTTCATATAAATAACAATATGCCAGTGTTCAACTCTACGTTTGTATGAGAAGAACAAACATACCTTCTCAAACAAACTGCATAAGAGCAGAGACAAATCATTTTGCAGCATGACAGACTGACCATTTGCAAAGAAGATGAAGTAGCATACATAAAATATAAATACATTTTATTCTTGCCCATATTACATTATTTTAGAATGAGTTTTGCTATATTATAACATAGTATACAGACAATAAAAATGATGTTCCAGTCAATGAGAATGAATCGAATATGAAATGATTAACCCTGCTTTTCCTTTGATGTTTTAGCTGAAACACTGTAGCCGTTACATCCACGACCTTTTCCCCTCACTCATCAAAAACCTGGACCCGGTGCCTCTCCGCCACGTCCTCAACCTGGTGTCAGGCCTGCACCCCAGCGCCCACACCGAGCAGGTACACGCACACACACACACACACGCAGCTATTAAATTACCTTAAACCACTGTGTGGATTTTCAAAATAAAAGCTCATGCGTCTCCCTCCCTCCCTCCTCAGACGTTGTACCTGGCCTCCATGCTGATCAAGGCTCTGTGGAACAACGCCCTGGCAGCCAAGGCCCAGCTCTCCAAACAGAGCTCCTTCGCCTCCCTGCTCAACACCAACCTCCCCATGGGCAACAAGAAAGGTCGGTCTGGATTCTCCTGCAGCTCCAGGAAGTTAAGATTTCAGAATAAAGTTGTTAGAGCCACATTCTAAGTGTTTCAGTACTCCGTCTGATCAACATTAGAACTTTTTTTTTCTCGACGAAGGATGAATTACTCAAATCTTTTACCTAAGTAAAAATAGTAATACCACAGTGTAGAGTAATCTGTTTAAAGTAAAAGTCCTGCTTTCACTTAAATTAAAGTACAGAAAAAGTTTTATTTAAGAAAAAGAACATTAGCATCAAAATATACTTGAAGTACCAAAGGTAAAAGTACTCATTATGCAGAATGACCCATTTCAGAATAATAAATCATATTATTGGATTATAATTATTGATGCATTAATGGGTTTAATGTTGGTAAAGGTGGAGCAAATTCTTATTACTCTTATTTGTAATTCTTATTTCTTAGTGTTTGGTAGCCTTTGAATTTCCCCTCCAGGGATCAATAAAACCTTAACTTATGTTGACGTACAATAATAAATGATCATTTATTTGTTGATTATATTTTGTATTATTTATCTGAATGTGTGAAAGTTATGAATAAATAGTAAATAAGGACAATATTTATCTTTTAAAGTAGTAGAGTAGAGGTATAAAGTAGCAGAACATGGAAAGACTCAAGTAAAGTACAAGTTCCTCAAAATTATACTTTAAGGTCCACTCTGTAGGATTTAGTGACATCTAGTGGTGAGGTAGCAGATTGCAACTAACTGAATACCCCTCCACTCACACCTCCCTTTCCACCCGTGTCTGAGAACTACGGTTCCACTCTATATAGATATAAAGGGCTCATTTTAAGGTTAAGAAAACACCACTAATGTTAGTTTCTGGTGATTATACACTGATGAAAGTATAGTTCTGAATATTATATTACATGTCTGCCAATAGATCCCCTTAAATCCTACACACTGGCCCTTTAAGTACAATACTTTAGTAAAGGACAGTGGCAGCAATGTAAGACAAATCCTCCTTAGTGTCAAAGTAACATGTAAAGTTCTGCAGGCAGTGGGATTCCTTCTCTCCTCAGCCTCTGAACCACTGCTGCTGCTCTGTTGTGAAGATCTGAGTTTCTCTGGTTCTCTGGTTCTCTGGTTCTCAGTCTTCTGTGTCTGCTCTCAGGTTCTCCGGCAGCGAGTCCAGACAGCAGCGACAACAGCGACACGCAACACAGCGGAGGCAGCGACATGGAGATGGACGACCAGATGATGACTGGCAGCAAGAGGAGCCAGCAGAGGCTGTCTGACACAGAGGTACACACACACACACACACACACACACACACACACACACACACACACACACACACACACACACACACACACACACACACACACACACACACACACACACACACACACACATTTCCCCGCTGCGGGACTAATAAAGGATTATCTTATCTTACACACACATGCTGTTTTATGCAGCTGAGATTCACTGTCCTTTTAACACACTGCTGCTGATCAACAGATGGTACTTAAAACATTTGATCAGCATATCTGAAGTTTTAAACAATGAAAGGAGCTGTTCTAATGGTGGGATCACAGCTGAACTGGAAAACTAAATCAATGAATCAATATTCAAAGACTATTGTTTTAAGTTCTTGTGGAGATTGACATAAATTTGAATTTAGGAGGCAAAGAGTATTTTAATTTGGTGGAAGGTTGAAGCCATAAGGAAACATTGAGTCTTGAGTTTAAATACTTTGATGTGATTTTAAACTGTATTGATTTGTGTGTCTGTGTCGTTTCCTCAGGAGTCGATGCAGGGCAGCTCAGACGAGACGGCCAACAGCGTGGAGGAAGGCAGCAGCGGGCCGGGCAGCAGCAGCGGCCGCAGCGAGGCCTCCAGCAACGAGGCCGCCTCCAGCCGGGCCAGCCAATCGGCAGGGAGCCCCGGCAGCGAGATGCACTCTGACGACATGGCCGACAGCGAGGCCTTGAAGGAGGAGGAGGAAGAGGAGGATGATGATGATGAAGAGGAAGATGACGACGAGGAGGACGACGATGATGATGAAGACGACGACGACAAGGCGGCTGCTGAAGGCGGGCAGCAGAAGGAGCCGAGGGAGCAGACGGAGTCGAGGAAGAGGAAGGCGGGGGGGCGCTCGGTGAGGGCACGAGCCAGGGGCGGGGCCCTGTGGTTCAGGGGGCGGAGTCAAGCCCAAGGTTCTCCCCTTCAACCCGGAGACCGCCGCTGCCATGGTTACAGCGGCGTCGACGTCGTTGGAGGGCCGGATGAGGCTGTTGGACGCCTGTTCTGCGTCGTCGTCAGCCCGGCCCGAGGGGGCGGAGCCACAGCAGCAGCAGCCGCCGGACGTCGGCCCCTCACAGATGGTCCAGGGGCCTCAGGAGCCCCCGTGTCTGCCGCGGCCCGGGGACTTCCTGGGTGAGGCCATGGGCAGCGAGCTCTTTAACTGCCGCCGCTTCATTGGCCCCCAGCACCACCACCATCACCATCATCACCACCACCACCATCATGAAGGGTAAGGACAAAGTTCATGGAGGAAGAGAGAGAAAGATTTATCACAACACATTTTTTATCTAAAAACTGTTTGACTGCGATGATAATAAACTAAACAAACGGCTGATTGATCTTTATGGGATCTGCTTCTCCGCCTCCTTTTTCATAAAACCCCTCCCTTCCTCCGTCAGGCCCATGGTGGAGGACATGCTGAGTGCCGACGACGTGAGCTGCAGCAGCTCCCAGGTCAGCGCCAAGTCGGAGAAGAACATGGCCGACTTTGACGGCGAGGAGTCGGGCTGCGAGGAGGAGCTGGTCCAGATCAACTCCCACGCCGAGCTCAGCTCCCACCTCCAGCAGCACCTCCCCAACCTGGCCTCCATCTACCATGAGCACCTGGTGCAAGGTGAGCCACACTCCAGGCCTATTTTGGTCGATACAATAGGTTGTTTTCACTATTATTTTTAGGTGTTACAACACAAAGACTGAATAAAGGTTGACCTCTAAAAGGAGCGCTCTATATCTCTGCAGGTCCCTCCGTTCATAAGCACCAGTACTCCAGCAGCCACGCGGTGACCGACATCAACCTGGACAACGTTTGTAAGAAGGGCAACACTCTGCTGTGGGACCTGGTCCAGGACGAGGACGCGGTAGGACCTCCAAACACAGCTCTCACAGCTTCTCTTTATAGACGTATCTCAGTGATGTTTATGTATCAGACATGTTTATAGACGGGGCTTTCGTCTACAGAATACCTTTGATAAGTCTTTCTTCATTTGGGTCATAACTAAATTAAAGTCAAATGCATTTAAACAATAGGTCTATGCAATAAATCAGATTTTATTTTCAATCATGATTTTGGCTCCATCGACTAAGAAGACAAGATAATCGAGATTAAACGATCATCGTGGCGCATTACGTTTTCGCAATGATGCAAATCGGAAAAAACAGAAAAGTCGTCTTTCGTCCACTCTGCAGGTCAGGGACGGCTGCTCATTGAGGGAGCGTCTGTACCTGCATATTGGCTCTTTCCTCTTATAGTATTTCCTCTGTGGTGCATTGCATCCTGCTCCGGGTTGGCTTGGAAAAGACCGGGAGTGAAGGCTTTGAGCTTAATCCCAGGCCCGTGGATTTAGGATACATTCCTACTACTACGTTTTTTTTTGTTGGGGGTTTTAAAAAAATTAAATCTCCATCCAGAAGACAGAGAATGTGCGTGCTTTGCCTCTGTGGCTAGCAGAAACATCACGGTCTGCAACGCCTGTAATTCCTCATCCGTTATGAAATGAACCACTGGTAGTCGAGGCTGACGTCGTTTGGTTTTTCTGCAGGAAAAGGATCACATGAGCGTGACATGTTGTGACTGATGAGACGCAGTCAAGAAGTGAACATGTGTGTCATTATTTTCAAAGGTCACCAACCAATGAGTTAATGATTAAATAGTTTACTAGAGCACAACATTGTTTTTAGCTCTAGCCTCTCTCTTGCTCTCAATGTGCACCCCTTGATGTATTTAACTTTATAATGTACAAAATGTGAGATGTTTCCAAAGCCAGTGAGAAATCGTGTCAATTAATCATGATCTCGACATTAACCAAAATAATAGTGAAGATTGCCATCTTCAATTGGGCCTGACGCAAACTGAATATTTAGTTTGTTGGTCTCCGATAACCAGAGGTGATCATAACTTTTCTTATAAAAAGATCAAAGTGTTTCCCAGAAACAACATGACAAAAAAATAAAAGCAGCAACAACTAAAATAAACTAAATAATAATAAATAAAAAAAACACCCTAATATTTCAATAATAGCAGGCCTGAATGAGGAGCTGTTCAGGCCTGCGGAGGTGAATCATCACAAGTCAAAGACAGAAATGCTTCACCGTTAATCCTCAGAGCGAGCTCATGTTTGATTCCTTCCGTTTGTAGATTCATCTGTCTGAAGGTCTGATAAACGAGGCAGAGAAGCTGTTGTGTTCACTCGTCTGCTGGTTCACCGACAGACAGATCCGAATGCGCTTCATCGAGGGTTGCCTTGACAACCTGGCCCACCACAGGTAAGAGCGGCCCATTATGATGGAGCATTGGTCAGATTTTAACTCGGGGTTTCCCACTGGATTGAATCATTTCTGCAGACGAGGATCATTCCTGCACAACAAGAACAGCAACAAAATAATCTCTAAAGAACAAACTCAATATTTAATATCTCTCTTTTTGTTGTTCTTGTTTTCTCCTCTCACCTTCTCGTCTGTCCTCTCAGGTCTGTTGTGGTTTCCTTGCGTCTACTCCCCAAACTTTTCGGCACTTTTCAGCAGTTTGGCTCCAGCTACGACACTCACTGGATCACTATGTAAGTAAAACCGGTTAGCTTTAGCTTTTTTCGTAGCAACAGATTAATATGTTGATGAACAGCTGTTGTACTTCCAGCTGTCTATACTTTGAAACCTCTGTTAATATGTTTCCTGCATACATACCATACCTTTGCTTATTTGGACTGTCAGCAAACCTCTTAAGGAACGTTTTTACAGATATGAGGAAATTAAGATTTTGCATGCATTTTTAGGTGACTTTTCCTGGACGGTAATGTTGAGTGTTACCACTTATGTTCATAATGAGGAACTTTTTGTGTTGAAATCTGTTGTGCTGCTGAACAAGCTTGTTACGGAAACTTTATATCAAATTGTTTAATATATAATGTGAGAAATGATTGCTGTAGCGAGAGGCTTTCTTCCTTTTTGGCCGCTCCAAGCACTGAAATTGAATAAATGCGCATTCAAATCCAGAAACACCAGAGCTCTCGTCCACAGGGACAGCTTAAAATCCACACAAAGTGAAAGTTCCTCCTAGTAGCTCTCAATAAAGTTTTAAAAGGAAGTAAAGAGGAAAAAGTGTTGTTTCATGAGTGTGGTTCTGATGTGCGTGTCGGTTCATCAGGTGGGCTGAGAAGGAGCTGCACATGATGAAGCTGTTCTTCGACAACCTGCAGCACTACATCCAGGAAGTCAGAGAACACCGGCACAAGTTTGCACTGTAAGTCACAAGCATTTATCCGTATGACCATCGTATGGATTTCAGCAAAATATGTTTTCTTTTTATAGAAATTCTCATAACTAATACAGATCTGTGTCCCTTTGCTGTGTGGTTTTCAGGTACAGCCACAGTGCGGAGGTCCAGGTCCGTCTGCAGTTTCTCACCTGTGTTTTCTCCACACTGGGATCTCCTGACCACTTCAGTAAGAATCTTTTATTTGGCTAAGAAATCAAAGTTCTGGGTAAAAGGAAAGATGTAAAGTACATTTAAGCGATTAAAGATACTTTTACGCTCTGAAAATGAAAGCTGTGATGGAAACAGTTTGGAGGTGCATGCATAAGACATGACTGTTACAAGGCCTGATGGCATCATGATGTCAACTTGTTTATGACTGTTCTATCACGTAATATCTAGTAATACGGGTGGACTCAGTTTGCCTATTACACCAATACAATAGAGGTCAATAGCATTTCATTTTGGGTGCCAACATTACATTGTATATTACATTGTATATATATATATATATCGTCTTCATCAAGTCCAATCTCTTATAATAATAATAATAATAATAATAATAATAATAATAATAATAATAATAATACTTGTCTAATCCACTTATGTGACTGAATGCAACTCTACTAAGTCCATTTCAAGTCTTTGCATGTTTTTTGCTGTAGTGAAATAAATTCCAAGGAAGTTGAAAGCTCAAAATAATTAAATTAGCTTCATATTAAGCAGCAATGTAAAGTGGATGTTTTTTTTAGGTTTTTTGGGGGGAGAATTGGCTTAAATGTGCAGAATCAGGTCCACAGTTGTTTTGCTTGGCATCGCCAAGATGAATGTATTATCCAAAGAGAAGCATATTTAACTATTTTTGGGGAAAATAACTCTGTGTGTTTGGTTTCTCTTTGAGTGTCTTTGGGGAACGCTGCTGAAATAAACCTCATTATGCAACCTGAGCCGCCCGCTGAGAACAAAGCTCCCGCTGTCTGAGAGTGTGGTGTTTTTTTTTGTGTGTGTGAGAGTTAGATGAATGACATAACACTGATGAGGAGAAAATATGACCATTTTTCAGTAGTATTTTACCAGATTTAGCCCAGTTTGATCATTCAAGCTGCATCTAAATATATCTAATTTCAAGCCTCAGTTTCTCAAATACTTACTGCATGAAGCCAAGAGGAAGATGTTAAAAATCCAAACAGTAGTTTCTGTCAATATTCCCTCATAGATGTCCCGACCAGAAAAAGTCTGGGATATAAATTCTCCTGGAAAGTTTGAATATCACAGGATGTGTTTTCACCTTGACTGAAATCTTAAGGCCTCTTGTACACATTTACTTTTACAGAAAAACAACATAAACATATTGTACCAGGAAGTGATGTCATTTTTTCTTTTGTCGGATTCATCATTATCCCTTTTTGTTCTTTTCACTCGTTCTTCCTTTCAAGTTTTAAATCTTTTTTTGGTAAGGGTATGCAGATGGGAATTAGCTAATAGCTTCATCTGGCATCAATAATTTCTTCTCATTTCTAGATTTTTCTGTGCATGGTTCTAAATGAATAATATTATCTAATATGCGCAACAAATAGAAATAAAAATGTAAATCGAAGACACAAAACAAAAATTAGTGCAGAATATAAAATATACAAATAAAGTACAATATAATACTCATTGTTGCATTTTAAATCCCATGTTTTGCGCCTTTCTTTGTTTTCAATCTATCAGATGAATGTAGAGTTTAAATAGAAAACAAATTAAAGAGCACCATAGAATTACAAGTTTTAGCCAGAGGGATATTTCCTTCCCAGATTATTCTTTCTAAGGAATTTCAGAGGCCTAAAGAGGTTGAAGTGTCCATTTTATTTTTTTTATTTTTACAGATATATCAAACTTAACCTTTATGTCACAAAATAACTTTTCTTTTAGTCATCATTACCTTTTATATCCATCGCGGGACCCCTTTTAAAGTCCAGACCTCATGAAGCGCTACAGTAGCTTGTGAGAGAAAAAATAGGGAGAGATGAGTTCTTTCACTCCAGTCTGAGTGTGTGCGTGTGTGTAACTGGTTGAGTGTGTTTGTGTGTTTCAGGGCTGAGTCTGGAGCAGGTGGACATCCTGTGGCACTGCCTGGTGGAGGACGCCGAGTGCTACGACGACGCGCTGCACTGGTTCCTCAATCAGGTCCGCAGCAAGGACCAGCATGCAATGGGCATGGAGACCTACAAACATCTGTTCCTGGAGAAGGTGAGGCGGCGAGGAGGAGAAACAAAACAAGACACAGGAACGAGAAGTTAACCAGGAAATGTCAGACATTTATTCTGAAGTCTGGGTGAACTAGTTTGAGTTTCTTTCTTGGCATGAAGCATCAATGAGTGCGTTTACATGAACACTGGTTTCCTGGTTGGGATCAGGATTTTGGAGCATCACTAGTATGGTTTAAGAAATGTGAATGTCCTACATGGAGTACTCTGATAGAAACAAGGACACTGTGGCATGAACGCACTTGATCCAGGTTTCTTAAAATTCTCTGTTGGTTTAGCACATGGAGATGGTGAGATGTCGTATGTGGAGACTGTAAGGATCATTTATTCAGGGATAAACACGTCTTTCACGCTCCATTAAACATTCCAAATGAGATCAAAATCAGCCCCTCTTTCTTTTCTGTCAATTCCTTTCCTCCCTGCCTCCTCTGGCCTAAGTCCCTCCCCCCTGAGATGCTAGCGGAAGAGATGCGAGGAGTTGAAGCAAGAAGCATTCAACAAAATGACACACCTGGTGCTTCGGAGACTTCATTTTGAAGCCGAAAACACTTCGCACCCCTGTGCATCCTCGCTCAATGCTCCTTTGGCATGTCTCCTCTCTCCTTGAGATGCTTTTTAAGAAGTGAGACATCCTTCAAGATGACTCTCTTGAGTTTGATTTCTGGAGGAGACGAGGCACAGAATAGAGAAATGAGAAGAGCCCCCATGATACGACTCAAAACCAGAATACTAGATTGCATATTAACAAACTCAATGCCTTAAAAAAGTTTTTGCCAGGAGATCAAGTCAAGAGTCTGTTTGGATAAACAATCTGACTAATTACCGGGTCCAGATAGTAATAAAACACTATAGTTATATAATAAATAAAAGACACATTTCTTTCCCCAAAAGTATTTACTAACTGATTTTCCCAGCGTGTATTTTATGGATAGTTAGAAGAAAATTGGTAGCATTTCCAGATTTGTCGCCATGTTTTTACTTCAAAGCAAAGAGCATTGTGTTTGTGGAGCATTTGATAATTCAGTTGTCAGAAGTAGAGCTGTCAATCATCTATTTTAAAGCCTGATTCAAATACAGTCTGTCTATGATCATGATCATATGACAATGAGAGAAGATGACTTTAATAAAGACGGTTTTACAGCATTCAGTAGGTTGTTTCATACAGTAGAAACACACTAACACGTCCACTGGAGCAGCAGACGTGTGTTGATGTTGCTTTATGTGTGTTTGTCTCGGTGCATGTGTTAATGTAACTCTGTGTGTGTTTCTTCAGATGCCCCAGCTGAAGCCAGAGACCATCAGCATGACGGGCCTGAACCTCTTTCAACACCTCTGTAACTTGGCCCGGCTCGCCACCAGCGCTCTGGACAACGCCTCCAGCTGTGAGGTACACAAACGCCTCCGAATTTAAAAAAACCTTCAATAACTTTGATATTTTTATGTAAAAAAAAAAACATGTTTTCTCAATACGATTTGTAGACTATAAGGAGATTAAAGAGCTATGCTGGCATCTTGCTCATCTTGCCTTTAGTTCGATCAGACTAGACAGACAGTTAACTCACATCTGTATGTGTGTGTGTGTGTGTGTGTGTGTTTGTCTCCAGCTGTGTGGGATGGACCAGCTGTGGGGGATCGCTCTGAGAGCTCAGTCTGCAGACATCAGCCGCGCCGCGATCCAGTACATCAACTCCTACTACATCAACGGTTAGTTTACCTCCATCGTTTACACTCACAACAACACACAGAGTTCACAGACCATAATGCAAATATATTGACTTTTGTCAAGAGTACGGATAAAAGTTTCCTGGTGGAACTTGCACTTGTGAACTTTGGATCGATCTACATACCTGCCTTCATCAAACAACATAAATAGATATTAGAGTAGAACTATGAGCTGTTTAAAATACTTCTAAGCAGCTTATGATATCTCTTATTTCCTAATCATTTAAATTGTGTTTTTCTGAAGAAAAACACAATATATGACTATAAAAAAAGTAAAAGTAAAATATTTCTATTTTTTGATGGTTTATTATTATATTCCTTTATTGATCCCCATGGGGGAAATTCGGGTGTAGCAGTAGCTCAATTACAGAAACGGATAATAAATACAACATATTATACAATAAAAATGAAATAGAATAAAGATAAAAATAAAAATAAAAAACGCTACAACTAAGACGCTGAAGCAGGAACATACAATTACCGAAAGAAAAAAGAAGACAACAATGAATAAAAAATAGTAGAAAAAGTGTAGCAAAGTTGGTAGAGAGCTGCTACGACAGGCTGCCGGCCTCTGGTGCCATCATGCTTACAGACTTTTTGACCAGTTGCTATAATCAAACCGATACAAAGGGATCTGTATCTGCTAAAATGGAACATTAATGATCGGTAACAAGTATCAGCAGCAAAACATCGTGATCAGGGTTCTCTTAAAGTTAAATTCGCTCCCTTTTCTCTTTTGTCCTGATTCGATCTGTGACTCTGATCCGTGATAAGATCCTGACCGTGAATTTTAGGTAAAAATGTCTTACCATCCTGCGTCTTGTCTTTGTTTTCCTTGTTGTCTCCAGCTGGTAAGACGGGTCTGGAGAAGGAGCAGGAGTTCATCAGGAAGTGTATGGAGAGTTTGCTGATGGCTTCAGCCAACCTGGAGAAGGACGCTCACTCCAGCCTGACCAGCATCGAGAGGGGGCTGCTCATGCTCAAAACACACCTGGAGGCCTTCCGACGCAGGTACGCACTAACAGGAAGGTCAACACCAGAGAAAGGGACATCGATAGAATCATTCATGTCAACCCGTTGTTTCCTGTCCCTGTCAGGTTTGCGTACCACCTGCGACAGTGGCAGATCGAGGGGACGGGAATCAGCAGCCACCTGAAGGCTCTGAGCGACAAACAGTCTCTGCCGCTCAGGATCGTCTGTCAGCCCGCCGGACTTCCTGATAAGGTGACTAATTCATTTATATTTGATTAAATATCACATTATTTGTATTCCATACTCTGCATTTCATTTTGAGTGCAATTTTGGAAATCAAAGCTTCCATATAAGACATGCGATTATTTAAGTGTAATTAAAGGCCTTTTAAGTGCTTGTATAATTCCTAAAATAATGCTTATCTAATGCTTCAAGCTTTTGTTTGAGACAATCAAAGTACAATAACTGGTGTATTCTGGCAGCATGCATCGCCTCAAAAGTCCTGAAGTTGCACAATTTCTAATTTAATTGATGTTAACTGAGATATTCTGATGACAAATCAAGGCTATAAAGCTATGCACCATCTACATCTATTTGTTTTTTGAATATATAATGTAAACATGATTCTTTGACATCAGTAGATTGACCCTTTGTGTATGTACTATGCTTTTATTTTTGCAGATGACGATCGAGATGTACCCCAGTGACCAGGTGGCCGACCTGCGAGCTGAGGTGACCCACTGGTACGAGAACCTGCAGAAGGAGCAGATGAACCAGCAGGCTCAGCTGCAGGAGTTCGGCCAGAGCGGCCGGCAGCCGGGAGACTTCCCAGGTCAGCTCCCTTCAGACCCTCTCCTTGGTATTGTTTACTTACACTCAACAACACATCTCCAGATCAGCAGGTCCCACTTGCTTTAAATGTCTTTATTGAGCTGGTGTGTGACGTCTGCTTTGTCTCCAGCAGGAGGTTTGATGGGACCAGTACGGATGATCTCCTCTGGCCACGAGCTGACGACAGACTACGACGAGAAGACTCTGCATGAGCTGGGCTTCAAAGATATGCAGGTGAGCGCCTGGTTTCCATTATAAAAATAAAAAAATTGTGGATGCCATCGTCTCAATAAAATATTTTAGATTAACCCTTTTTGTCGGTCCGAAAGTCTGCATTTACTTTTTTTTTTATATTCTACCAACAGATGATGTAAAAACTTCTTGTAGTTGTGTTTTAATTTGAAATGTACAACACAGACGAATCACAGCTGATGTCTTGTGTGTCTGTTTTTAATCCCAGATGGTGTTTGTGTCTCTGGGAGCTCCGCGGAGGGAGAGGAAGGGGGAGGGCGTCCAGCTGCCGGCCTCCTGCCTCCCCCCTCCCCAGAAGGAGCACATCCCCATGCTGCTGCTCCTCCAGGAGCCGCACCTCACCACGCTGTTCGACCTGCTGGAGATGCTGGCCTGCTTCAAACCGCCCAGCCCCAACACGGAGAAGGTCCAGGAAAACCCCGAGGTGGGTGGGACTGATGGAGGAAACTTCTTACATTTGCAACTAATTCATGTTTGCAGAGCAACTCATAATGTAGAAAAAAAGATCATGTGAGCATATATATATTATAACAATTAAATTGTCTGTTTGTTTGTGTCCGTGCAGAGTGCGCGGTGTGAGGAGCTTCACCTGCATGCAGAGAATCTGTCTCGTCGGGTTTGGGAGCTGCTGATGCTGCTGCCTACATGTCCCAAGATGCTTCAGGCCTTCCAGAACATCTCAGACGAAACGGTCAGTCAGAACACTTACCAGACGGCTTTCTAAGGTTTTAAGGGCCGATGCAGCATACACTGATACCGATCGCTGATCACTGGGTCTTTTTGAAGCCTTGTATTAATCATGCAGCTCTATTTATTCATTGAATTATTCCTAACAATGTTGTATTCTAAGGTTGAGAGATGAGAGACCGTTAGATAATGTGTATTTATACCAAACAGTGAATAGCTGAAGAAAAACAGAAAATACCTGATGCTTTATGTTGTGAAGTAGACCTTGTAAACTCCACTGGGCGATTGCAAGGCGCTCGACTCAAACTTGCACCGACACGAAGGATGTATTTAGATTTTTCTCTTAAATAGTTTAGGACATATCGATGTTAAGAGTACAACAGGAGAACACAGACTTCCTCTGGGCGGGGCTGGAAAGAGGAGTCAACATAAGTGCAATGTCTTGATTTCTCCTATGGATGGGTAATGTTGAGGAGGCTCAATTACACCAGCATTTTACACAATAAATGAAAATAAGCCCATAAATACATGGAGGATTTAATCCTGTTTACAAAGGTCTAAAATCTATTTTCCACATTAAGACATGGATGCACAATCGCATTATTAATGATGAAAATACATCGCATAGATAATAATGATGAAAATTCTGTGTTTTGCCACTCCCTTTCAAATTGCCCTTTTTGTGTCCACTGAATTACTGATCTTGTTATGTGTGTGTGTGTGTGTGTGTGACACTGTGTAAAATGGTCTTAAGATCTATAAATTCCCTCTTTTATACTGAATTACTGATCTTGTTATTGTTCGTGTGTGTGTGTGTGTGTGTGTGTGTGTGCAGAATGGGGAGGGTCTCTGCTGGAAGGAGCTGCTGAGGATAAAGAGTCCCCACAAGCTGCTGTACGCTCTGGAGATCATCGAGGCTCTGGGCAAACCCAACCGACGCATCCACCGAGAGTCCACGGTGAGGGAAAAAACACACTCAACTTTAATCTTTACTTTTTTAAATGGTTTTCTAATTTCGAGTTTTCTTTACTTTGTACAATGTGAAGGCAGAATAGACAGTAATGACAAGAAAGATGAAAATGTATTTATTAATGTACTGTTATAATGTGTTAAGCACCTTTTTAAGCTCATACGTATGTGTTTTATGTAGATGAACAACACCAACAGAAACGTATACAAACACAGCAGTTTGTGTGTGTCCTTAACAACATCATAAATATACACATATTGAAGGCTTTTAGCATGTCAATCATTGATACTGAATTATCATCT
Source organism: Anoplopoma fimbria (assembly GCF_027596085.1). Taxonomy (NCBI): domain Eukaryota; kingdom Metazoa; phylum Chordata; class Actinopteri; order Perciformes; family Anoplopomatidae; genus Anoplopoma; species Anoplopoma fimbria. Next base: position 4,020,379 of record NC_072457.1, read on the forward strand.
ATATTTAAAATCATCACCTAGACGTATACAAACATGCACACAACCACAATGCATTAGTCTTCTTTTATAGGACTTGTATAAACCCGGTATGTGTTTGCACTGTCTGTAAATCTGACTGTGCGAGTGTTTGTGTTTGCAGGGCAGCTACAGCGATCTGTATCCAGACTCTGACGACTCCAGTGAGGATCAGATAGAAAACAGCAAGAACACCTGGAGCTGCAAGGTACAACACAGCACATCTGGGAAAGAAAAAAACCTTATTGACTTCAGGGCTGACCTCGAACGAAGACATGTTGACAACCAACACTCATACGATTTTAGTTGATTTAATAAACAGATCTGTAAAACTGAGTTTCTCCACAGAAAATCACACAATAGCACCAGTTTAAATATTGTCTTTACCAAAGAAGTGTTCATACATGTCTTGGAATTTATGCATTCAGCATGAAAAGTGCTGAAAAGTTCACATATGGACATGTTAAAGAATCTTCGTTGTGGAATATTTAACTCTAGTTTACCAAACAGAAGAGCAGGAGTTTTAAAAATCATCGGCCTCAGATTTTGGAATAAAACTTTTGCTCTGAAGTAAAAGTGAACAGAAAACAAAAAAGAATGGTCAGAAAGAAAAAGTAAAAAAAAAAACGCTAAATAAATCTCAATTGACTTAGACCAAAATGACTGATTACTAATCGACTAAGACGTGGCAGCCCTAATTTACTTGTTGATGGACAGGGAAGAACAGAGAATCAAAAAAATTTCCCACGTTTTATTGTCTTACCAACTTTTACTGTCTTTCAAATTTAAGTAGTTATCAAAGTAAAAGTGTAAATGTAACCACAACATACAGAAGTTCTAGTTGGATTCAGTCTATTTTTCTTTCTGTCCTCCAGTTTGTTTCGTCTGGAGGCCTCCAGCTGCTCCTGGAGATCTTCAACTCGGGCATCCTGGAACCCAAAGACCAGGAGTCCTGGACTGTGGTGAGAGAGACCGCCTCCCTTTTGATTGAAACTTTTTGGAGTCTAAACAAACAAAGATGCATGTTGCTAAAGTCTCACTGACTCTTGTTGGTTTTCATTTTGTTCTCTTCTCCGTCTCCCCCACAGTGGCTGCTGGACTGCCTGGCCTGCCTGCTGAAGCTGATCTGTCAGTTCGCGGTGGACCCGGCAGACCTGGACCTGGCCTACCACGACGTCTTCTCCTGGTCCGGCCTCGCCGAAAGCCAACGCAAGCGGGCGTGGCCGGGCAAATCCCGCAAGTCCACCGTGGAGCACGGGAAAGGCCTGCACATACCTCGGCTGACCGAGGTAAATATCCCAACCAGAGTTTTTGTTTTACCAGGGACAGTGCACATTAATCTACAAGTTGTAGTTTCCCCCTAAATGTAAATGTGGGTAGTTAGCTAGAGAGCTCATTTTAGCTTGTAGTCCCTCAGCAGGTTATTACAATTTAGTAGCCTAATATTATAAGCACAATTCAACAGCAAACGCTAAAGTACAACACTGTACAGCACAATACAATAAAATACGTAAGTACATTACAAAAATAGCAGATTTGTAAAAAAAAGAAAGAAAAGTAAAAGTGATTATTCTGATCTCCCTCCGTTGGTTCTCTTCCTCAGGTGTTCCTCAGCCTCGTTCAGGGCACCAACCTGATCCAGCGTTTGATCAACGTGGCCTACACATACGACAACCTCGCACACAGGTGAGTACAGACATACTGTCCCTCTGGTATTCAAATATTAAATATTTCAGGTTTAATTCACATGTTGTCTTTTTTTTTTTCCTTCTCCAGAGTTCTGAAGGCTCAGTCGGACCACAGGTCTCGTCATGAAGGTGAGAACTTAATATTGATTTAACAGTTGGCATTCATGATGTATTTTTTACACACAATGAAACAAAAGCAGAAAAGATAAAGAAACCTCAACATGTCTTAGCTCAAAACAAATCAAATAAAAACAACATAAACAGACCGGATGCAGATAAAGAAAACAGTGAAAGCTGTTCTGTTCGACGGTGACGTGACGGTGATGTTTCTTTGTTCACCAGTGACTCACTACTCCATGTGGCTGCTGGTGAGCTGGGCTCACTGCTCCTCCACGGTGAAGTCCAGTCTGGCCGACAGCGACCACCTCCACGACTGGCTGAAGAAACTCACCCTGCTGGTGCCCGAGGTGAGCCGGTCCGAACGTCCTCAGGTCCCCTCGGAAAGTTTAACAATTAAAGTAACCGGATCCACCAGAGGAATATTAAGCATAGCAAAGTGAAGTCTGAGCTCATATATAGCTTTACCTTCATGTGATCTTAACTGGAATGAACACCACAGAAGAAGAGCACAGGCAAAGTTAAAGATAAGAAATCAATTATAAAATATGTTTTTTGTTAATCTGACGTGTTTTTGTTGTTGTTGTCGTCTTCAGCCGGCTGTGAGACACGAGGCGTGTAACGGCCTCTACAAGCTCTCCCTGTCGGGTTTGGAAGGCGGAGAGTCCATCAACAGGTCCTTCCTGCTGCTCGCCGCCTCCACGCTCCTCAAGTTCCTGCCTGACGCACAGGCCCTCAAACCACTCAGGGTGGGTCTCTCACACACACACACACACACACACACACACACACACACACACACACACACACACACACACACACACACACACACACACACACACATATATACTGTAAGCATAGAAGAAAGTAGAAAGCAATCTCCTCTGCAGGCTACACTCTGTGTCAGAAGTCCTCCGGGACGATGATCTGACTCAATTTGAGCTTTGCTACAGTGAATCCAGTCTGTTTCTGTGAGACGTTGTCCCTCTGCTGGGATTAATGTTGGAGACGCCGGGACACAATCTGAATAAAGGAGCCCTGGGGTGTTTTTTCTTCTTCTTAAAAACAAACGGTTGTTTTTGTATTCGCTGTTACTGGCCAAAGCGCATTGTGTGTGTCCTTGAGGTCAGACACAACACTGTATTGTTTGCACTTTGTTTTTCCCGTTGCGTTACCGCCACCTGTAGATCAGTGGAATCATGGGAAACCATCAGCAGTGAAGCAATGAAATTATTTTTGTCATCAATGCTTATACAGAATGTATAAAAAGAAAATTACTCGTGTGAAATTGAGAATCTAAGACCTTAAACGTAAAATAGTGCAGAAGTTAAAATAAAAGAGCTATTAAGGAGATTTAATTTCCATAAATACAATCAAATAAAATACAGTTCTGTGATAATGTTGTACAGTAGAGATTAAATAAATATAAATAAGCTACTAAAGGTCGAAAATGAATCCGCTGCTGCAGACGATCGGTGGTTTGCATGGAGAGACCCAAACTCTGACTGATGTAATTGATTCAGAGCATGTGTAGATTTCTATTAATAAGACGATTTGACGGTAACTTGTGCATTTTGCAGGTGGAGGACTACGAAGAGGAGCCTCTGTTGAAGACGGGCTGTAAGGAATACTTCTGGCTGCTCTGCAAACTCATCGACAACATCCACGTCAAAGACGCCAGCCAGGTGGGAAACCCTCCGACCACAGCACTGATGATCACGTTGTCAGTTTGTGGATATCAGTTGGTGGTTGATTGATGTGATGTTTCATTGAGCTGTTGCTAGTATTGGTCTGTTTGAACTCACAGAAGGTCTCTCCCTCTCTGTCGCTGGCCGGCTCGATGCAGACCACCCTGCTGGACCTGGACGCTCTCGCCCGACACCTCGCCGACTGCATCCGGAGGTCAGACGGTCACAAACACTGAATACAGGAGATTTATAGACAGGGAACTGTAACTGGGCTGGTAGTTTGGGGGGATTTAACGCCTGCAGATGTTGCACCTTTTGGGGAAAGCTTTCAAGAAATGTTATTTTAGATTTTTTTCATAATTTGAGGAGGTTTTGTTCTGCTTAATCTTTTGGTGTAGGTTTGGTTTCTGTAAGGCAAGACCAGATGATTTATAAAGCACTTTTAAGTCACATTTTAAGTGCACTACGTAAAACTTAGAAAGCATCGAGACTCAAAAACATTCATTAAAGTGCCAAGAGAATATAAAAATTAAAAAACAAGGTAAAAAGAGAATCATAAAGGTGTAAAATTAGATATAAAAAAAGTTATTTGATTTACTAAAAGGCAGCTGCAAACAGAAAGTTGTCGGCATTAAATTAAATAATTGAGAGTTGCAACGGACTCGCAATTTTATGGGAGTTTTGTAAATGTTATTTTTTTGCTGACCCCGAACACAATCGCAAATTTTCACTTTTCAGACATAACATTTTTGTATTGTTGCATTTGAGCTCTTGTCCAAAAACAGTTCATAAAACACTAACCAGATGTTTAATGTTATTTTGGTTTTGCATTTCAATGTATCTGTATTTAATATCAGGGTTTATAACAACTTTTTACTAGCTACTTAGTGGTAATAAGAACACTGTGAACACCAAGTTGACGGGTCAAATCTGGAAACCCAGTTATGTCACTAAAAATAAGTTGTTTACTGATTTGTCAGACTTTATTTTGGGAAAGCTGCCATTTAATTATGATCAGCAACACCTTAAGTCGCCTCTATACATAATATTTACCTGGCGTCTCATATAAAGGACGTACTGAAAGGTTTTTACTTTGACTGTAACCAATTTATTTTTGCGTTTCCTTTTATAACTTTTGTTCATGAAACAAAATCAAAAGAAACAGGGAATCACAGAACTCGACCAACATGTCAGTGATCTGCTCCATCAGACCTTAAATTGAACTGTGGAGCTTGTCGCTCAGTGTGGAAGTGTAACACCAACCTTCCCATGACCTCCGTGTTGTTCTTCTCCTCCAGCCGTGAGATCCTGGACCAGCAGGACGGCACCATCGAAGACGACGGTCTGACGGGCCTCCTGCGTCTCGCCACCAGCGTCCTCAAACACAAGCCCCCCTTCAAGTTCTCCCGCGAGGGTCAGGAGTTCCTGCGCGACGTCCACAACCTCCTCTTCCTGCTGCCCAGCCTGGCCGACCGCGCTCAACCCAAATGCAAGTCCCACGCCGCCCGGGCCGCCGCCTACGACCTGCTGGTGGAGACGGTGAAGGGCTCGGTGGAGAACTACCGGCTGCTCCACAACTGGGTCATGTCGCAGCACATGCAAGGTGAGGACTACGTCACTTTCTCATCAGGTAGAGCAGAAATGTTCTTAACATTTATCAGGAAACTGAAACGTAGCGGCACACAGAGACTTTCTTTGCTATTATACATGTGTAAGAACGAACTCATCACTTTTTCTGGACGACGTATTCTCTGTCTGTTCTCAGAAAGTGTCTCTTAAGTTAAGTTTGGTGTCTTTTTCTCAACAAACACATTACTACTACTACTACTACTACTACTACTACTAATAATAATAATAATAATAATAATCATGGATTAAATACAATGAAATCTCAAGGTGCTTTACAGGGTAAACAATCAATCACAATAATCAATTACAATAATAAAACGCAAAAATCAGAAATAAAATAGAATAATAAAAACAAATAAAAAAATATACTGCACAATATGCATTTGGATATTTCCTTATAAATCAATTCAGAGTAAAGTAACCAGATCCAGCAGCCAGCACCTTTTTAATACACGCTAATCAACACCCCGAGGTGAAACTATGTGTTGTCATTTGAACAAAACTTAAAAAGAAATGCTTTAAATGTATTTTAAATGTACTGATTAACTAAGATCTTCTTAGGAATTAAGTTGCTATTCCATTTCCATATCAGAAATGAATGCAGTAAATTATTATATTGTGGTATTCGATTACACAAATTAACATTAGACCGTAATATTCAGCAACAAGTGCATCAAAATGCTAACTGATAATAACTGAAGTAAAAATGACCTCAATCCAAAATAACTGCATTTCATTTTTTATTTTTTTCGATTGTTTTTTTTCTGCTAGGCGGCATAACAATTTAAAAAAACAGCTGAAAGGCACAAAACACCAGAACACCTAACCGTTGTCGTGTGAGCACGTTACCAAACATTTACTATTTACACACCACTCAAAGCATCATTATACCTCATTTTACGTCTTGTTTCTGTCCACCTGATGAATGCGAGTCCATCACTCAGGTCGTTATTAAACCAGGAAACTCCTCTGCAGGCTACACTCTGTGTCAGAAGTCCTCCGGGACGATGATCTGACTCAATTTGAGCTTTGCTACAGTGAATCCAGTCCGTTTCTGTGAGACGTTGTCCCTCTGGTTGGGATTAATGTTGGAGACGCTGGGACAGTCCCAATAACAACAACCATAGACGTGGTTTAAAAGGACTCTAGAGCAGAAACTTCTTGGTCTACATGCTGAATATTTAAAAGCATCCTGCTGATGTTCTTCCTGCAGCCTCTCACGCTCCGTACAAGTGGGACTATTGGCCCCACGACGACGTGCGGGCCGAGTGCCGCTTCGTGGGCCTGACTAACCTTGGAGCGACCTGTTACCTGGCCTCCACCATCCAGCAGCTCTACATGATCCCTGAGGCCCGCCAGGCCGTCTTCACCGCCAAGGTCGGTACCTGCAAGGCAGGAAAGCATCCTTCATATTCAAAACAGTTTAGATTCTCATATTGTGTGTTTGTGTGTATTTGTTTATGTGCAGTACGCTGAGGATATCAAACACAAGACCACGCTGCTGGAGCTGCAGAAGATGTTCACGTATCTCATGGTGAGTTTTAGAATTTATAACTCAAACTGTCCATTTTTTTCTTTCTTGGGTGTTGCTCCTGTCACTTTTTACTCTCTGTGGCCTCATTTTACGCTGCAATATTTAAGTCTTTCACCTCTATGGAAACAAAACAATCACACACACACACACACACACACACACACACACACACACACACACACACACACACACACACACACACACACACACACACACATTTGTTTAGAGCGAAGACCCTAAAAAATTCAAGCATTTCAGTGCAGACAGACTTCTTTACATGAGCTAAACTTTCCATTTCCCTCACCGTGTGTCTTCCAGGAGAGCGAGAGGAAAGCGTACAACCCCCGGCCGTTCTGTAAAACCTACACGATGGACAAACAGCCGCTCAACACCGGAGAGCAGAAGGACATGACGGAGTTCTTCACCGACCTCATCACCAAGATAGAGGAGATGTCACAGGAGCTGGTAAACTCACACGGCTTCACACACGTCAGATTAATAAGAAGTTATTATTAAGTTTTATTATTGCAATTTAAAACATTTTGCAAAGTTTAGTAAGTCAAGGTGATTTGGAATCCAACAATTTGTTGGAATAAAGACAAACTAGTTTCCTGATATCAGAATTAACCAATAATGATGGGAGCTGGTGACAGAAAACCTCAAAAACCCTGATATTTAAATGAATTTAAATCTGCAGAGTTAAGGGAATAAAAGCACATATGCAAATAAGACTTAAACACATACAGAAGACTACAAGAAGTGTGCAAATGATAGTTTACATATTTATTTCCGTGCTAATGAATGTGTCTTATTTGTTCGAACAGAAAAACACAGTGAAGACTCTGTTTGGAGGCGTCATCACCAACAACGTGGTCTCTCTGGTGAGTTTGAGGACATTCATCTACATTTTTAATTGAGGAATATTGAACTTAAGAATGAAGATTTTTGTTCCAAAGATTTGGTTATTTAGGTCTCAAATATTCTGATGACCATAAAAAAGCCATCAAGCTCAAAGCATATCGATTACCTTTGTTTTTATTTATGCTTTGCTCTACTTTATTTACCCTTTGAAGTCATTCTGACACCTATTTTTATTTATAATAAATACAAAGTCTAATTTTATTGTTAAAATATAGTGATAATAAAGAATATTCGTGTTGCTCTTGCTGTAGGTTGAATTAAGGTCAGACTACCTATGGAGTACAGACTTCATTTCTTCATAATGCTTTTTCCAATTTATAATTTAAAATAGTTAAATTCAAGATTTACAAAGTTGACCTAGTGGTGAAATAAAATTTTCAGTTGTGGACAGTTTGAGACGCTTTTTTCCGTTTGTTCTGCAGGACTGTGACCACGTCAGTCAGACGGCTGAGGAGTTTTACACCGTCAGATGTCAAGTGGCGGATATGAAGAACATCTACGTGAGTATTTAACACACACACACACACACACACACACACACACACACACACACACACACACACACACACACACACACACACACACACACACACACACACACTACTATCAGACAGGTACAGATTTGAGATACTTGCACTTATTTACTTTCTATTTCTACTCTACTACATCTACTGCTACTACTACTACTACTACTAAATGAGTTAAAAAATGTAACATATAGTCAATGCAGCAGTAATAATAATACAAAAACATAATATATAATAGAAAAACACTGACAGGGAAAAACAAATCTGTACAATGAATACTCTTTGAAGTACATTTTGCAGATAATGCTTGCATACTTTTACTTATATATGGTCATTAATGCAGTACCTTTACTCGTAGTGGAGTATTTTCACAGTGTGGTATTAGTACCTTCACCTCAGTAAAAGATCTAAATACTTCTTCCACGACTGGCATTTAGGAAAACCTGTGCACGCATAATATTCTAACCTTTTTCTTTCTTGCTGTTTTTATTCAGGAATCTCTGGATGAGGTCACCATCAAGGACACTCTGGAGGGCGACAACATGTACACCTGCTCCCAGTGTGGCAAGAAGGTCCGGGCTGAGAAAAGGTCTGTGGAACTATTTCCTTAAATTTGCAAATTCAACAAAAACCTCTAAAAGCCTCTTGTGGAAATATGAAAATTTCACAATTTCTAACCCTAAAATAAATAATGTAATTTAATTCTCTCCTCCCTCAGGGCGTGTTTCAAAAAGCTGCCCCGGATCCTGAGTTTCAACACCATGAGATACACCTTCAACATGGTGACGATGATGAAGGAGAAGGTCAACACGCACTTCTCCTTCCCGCTGCGCCTCGATATGACGCCCTACACCGAGGACTTCCTCATGGGCAAAGGAGAGCGCAAAGAGGGTTCGTCCACGCGTCACGGGAAAAAAACCACTGAATATTTAAAAAAATGTCTGAAAACTTCACGATATAAAAATACAGTTTCTGAGCTGTGTGTTTTCCGTTTGCTGCAGGTTTTCGGGAAGAAGGCGAGTCAAAGGTCACGGAGAGCTACGAGTACGACCTCATCGGCGTCACGGTGCACACGGGCACAGCGGACGGAGGCCATTACTACAGCTTCATCAGAGACATCGTCAACCCGCACGCCTACAAGAACAACAAGTGGTGAGCAGGAGTTTATCAAAGTGGAAACAATAGTTAGTTTTAAGGATTTATTGAGTGAGACGATAAAGATTCAGGTGTAGTTGGTTTAAAAAGCATCACTTCTCTCAGGTACCTGTTTAACGATGCCGAGGTGAAGCCCTTTGACTCGGCTCAGCTGGCGTCCGAGTGCTTCGGAGGAGAAATGACGGTAAAAGCTGCATCCTAAAGAAAATAACACATTTCTATTCGTTACTTTTTAGAGTTTGCTGACATCCGTTTTTTTTTTGCTTTCAGACTAAAACATACGACTCCGTCACAGACAAGTTCATGGATTTCTCTTTTGAGAAGGTGAAGATGTTTTTTCCGGCTGTTTTTAATGACTTCATTCAGTTTTTTCATGATTTGGTCCAGAGTGTAATAACGACGTGTTGATTGAACTTGCAGACGCACAGCGCCTACATGCTCTTCTACAAGAGGGTGGAGCTGGAGGAGGAGAACGGGAAGGACTTTAGTTTTGACGTCTCTCCTGATCTGCTGGAGGTATTTACTTTTTTCTTTTAAGAGTTTGAATAAGTACATTTACTTACGTTGAATGATAAATGTAAATGTCTGTGTCTGTTTCAGTGGATTTGGCACGACAACATGCAGTTTCTCCAGGACAAGAATATATTTGAACACACATACTTTGGGTGCGTATCAAACCTGTAACTTAACAAATTTTGACAGAATGGATTAATTACTACTCTCCTTCCACTATCGCTTATATTTATTACTTTTTTTTTTTCAGTTTCATGTGGCAGCTCTGCGGCAGCATCCCCAGCACTCTACCCGACCCTAAAGCCGTCTCCCTCATGACTGCCAAGGTGAGAAACATCACAGGTTTAGTTAAGCTTTTCACTTTTACTTTTTACAACAATTAAAGAAAGTTAAGTGCTTTTATTTTACACATTGGAACGTGTTTATGATGAAATAATAACTAGAAATAATGCTTGAAAAAGGCTTCTCTTGACGTTGGAATAAGAGCCAATAAGTTGATCGTCAGAAAATTAGTTAAATAACAATTTTGATAATCTATTAAAGGTGCAAGAAAGCATTTCCATTGCCTCCGAACGGCTCTCAACATGGCGACCCCTGAGCCAACATCTTGTAGCTAACAGCACTAACAGTACAAAATGCAGCAAACGTGCTAAACAAGCTAACAGTGTTTATCTATAAATGTTTAGGATTTTTTTTTTGTTTGTTTTCTGTCATTGTAAATTGAATACCTTTGGCTGTTATATTTCTTTTTTTTTCTTTTTTACATTTTATTGTCCAAATAAATCGTTTGATAAAGTAATCGGCAGCTTAATTGATATTTAAAATAAAATAAAGATGGAGCCCCAGATAGATTTGAAGGTAAATGTTTCTGTTCACCTGATAACTGACCTGTGTGCTGCTTTAATGTCAAACTGCTGCCTGAAAATAAAAAATATTCCTGTCATTCTGAGTGCACATGTTTAACAACATGCAAAGACTCAGAGTTTTAGAAAACTACTCCAGTGGTGCGAAGAGTTGTGTAAATAGAAAACTTAAATAAATTGTTATTTCTTGTATTTTGAATTCAGATCTTGAACACAACATCCATAGATTGAAATGTCACATGAAACTTTACCTTCCTGTAAATGCTCTTTTCTTCACAGCTCAGCACTTCATTCGTCCTCGAGACTTTCATTCACTCCAAGGAGAAGGTAGATCCCACTCACTTTTATTTCAGGACTTTTCACATCTTACCGCTGCAGACGAACTAACCGATGCGTTTACTTCCTGCTCTGTTTCCTTCAGCCCACCATGCTGCAGTGGATCGAACTCCTCACCAAACAGTTCAACAACAGCCAGGCCGCCTGCGAGGTTTGATCACGGCTTTAACAATTATTCCACCTCAGTGAAGCAGATACTTGTTGTTTTGGTTAAACCTCATATGTGCTGTTTGGTGTTTTCATTTCCTGTTTCAGTGGTTTTTGGATCGGATGGCTGATGACAACTGGTGGCCGATGCAGATCCTCATCAAGTGTCCCAATCAGATTGTCAGACAAGTGAGTATTTATTTGATATAACTTTATTGAAACCTAATGCTTAACATTTTTCCTGTTTTCAATGGTGCGTTCCTCTATCCTGTCCATAGTTTTCACCCCCTGAGTGTATTTAATGATCAGATCTTCATATCGTCTCGTGTCCCAAACACACAGTTGACTCACTTCTCCTTCTGTCCTCCAGATGTTCCAGAGGTTGTGTATTCATGTCATCCAGAGGCTCCGTCCGGTTCACGCTCACCTCTATCTGCAGCCCGGCATGGAGGACGGGTAAGTCGCACCGGATTGGTCAGATTTAAACAATGTTTTACTCTCATTTTCCTTTCTTAATCCTGAAGGAAAAACAAAACACATAAACTGCTTTTTATTTAGATGTAAAATAATTACTTATAGTTCTTTGTACTTTAAAAGTAATTTTTTTTTATTAACTTTCCCTCCCTTCAAATATTTTTTTATATTCTTATATACAGGAGATTTTTGAAATATTGTGAGTGAGATGTTTGTAGTTCTGCATGTCAGTTTTTTTTACTGTAGTTACATTGAAAAGATTTAAAATGAACTTGAATTTGAAAATTTGAAGCAACTACTCATTAAAGTCCGTCTTTAGCAACCCATAGAAATACATTTGAAAGAACTGAAACTAGAAATATTCAGACATTTTTTTCCTGTTCAGCACCAAAACTCATCCATCATATTTAATTGATCAGTTTTTAATTGAGCCATTAAAGTCGTGCAGCACAAACAGACAGTGTTGTGTCTGTGATATAAAGGTGGCGATAGAGATCCAAACAGGAGCCGAGTGTCGCTCAGTGTCTCCGTCATTATGGACCCTGAGAAAGATTTGTGGCTCCACATCACACACACACATACATACAGAGTTGAGATGGATTGGAAAAGGCATTCAAGGCAGGCGTTTATAGTTGGGATGTGTTTGACTGGATCCAGGTCCAAGAAAAAGCTGCATAAACCAACTGCATCCTTGTTTGGTTTCAACCTCCTCTAATAAACAGCATCTCTCCACACATACGTCATGTAGTGTCAGAAAACCCCCCTTCAATAACCCTGTTACACCAAAACATCCAGTCTACCTACAATCATACATTTTATAGTTTAAATACTTACATAAACGTTTTTTAAAGGAACACTTCCACACAAAAGGAAAATTTTAATATCAATTACTCACCCTGTTATACCTTGAATACATGAAGAAAACTTTATTTTTCCTCCACGGTGAATGAAGAATCAAAAAATGGAGAAAATTCTTCATGAATAGAAGTAAACGGGTGCAAAACTTTCTAAAAACATCTGTTGACAAACTCTCACAAGCCCTGTGCAGTTTAATCCAAGTCTCAAATTTTTAACAAGAATATAAATCCAAGTTTATCCAGTCGTATGCTCACTACTTCAATAACTTGTGTGCTGTTATATTCTGTATATCGACATGTATACGTGTACATAACCACCTACTTCATGTATATTTGAAGTATTTAGTTATTTCAGCACTCTTTTCTTTTTTTTTCTTCCACTATTGTATTATTTGTTACAATGCACAGAAAAAACAACATTGAATGTTATGTATGAGTATAAATATATATATTTATAAGTATTGTTTCTAGCCATATCTCTCTTTCTTTGGAAGTATATTGATAACTAACAAAACAAACTCTGATTATCTGACTTTGAAACATCTTTTCCCTTTTTCCTTCTTCGTGTGTCTCAGCTCTGACGACATGGACGGTCCGGTAGAAGACATCGGCAGCCGGTCCTGCGTCACGCGCTTCGTGAAGACGCTGCTGTCCATCATGGAGCACGGCGTCAAGCCCCACAGCAAACACCTGACGGAGTACTTCGCCTTCCTCTACGAGTTCGCCAAGATGGGAGAGGAGGAGGTCGGTCTGAACGGATGTTTTTTAGACTGGAAGGATGTTTGTGATCCAAAGGGCTTCATTTGTTTTACTGATTTTCATTTCAAGGCCAAACTGAGTCTTGTGTCCTCTGCCCGATTACCAGTACACACACACACACACACACACACACACACACACACACACACACACACACACACACACACACACACAAAAAGATATTATATCATTATTTTTAAAAGTATTTTTGTCAGGTAATATTCATCTGTTTAAATGTTGAGCCGATGTCAGAATTTTCAAACTGGTGCCGGACCAGACCGCTGTACCAAATGTTACCACTAGGTGTCGCAATTGACTCAGCTCCAGTATTTTATGCACCACCTGTGCAGCAACAGAGGCATGATGTTTTTGCAGGTGTGCATGCAAGTAAGATGTTTTACCTGCTTCTTGCTGTAACTTTTACCTGCAGTGTTTACATGTTACCTCGTCTGTGTGGGTTTTTCGGTTTCCCTCTTTCATCGGTTACTAAGATTCTTTGAGACTAACTCTGCAAGGTTTTCTTCACCCCTCCCAACTTTACTGAAATGGTACCTTTACCTTTACCGGCCTCAGCTCGGGAGTAAATTGCGTACAGCCTGTATATATTATAATATTATGCCAATCACGTTGTATTATGACAATATTGTTCATGAAATACCACAAAATCTTTTCCTTTCTACTTTTTTACGTTTTTATCTGAAAATAATATTTAGATATTTTTCTGTAAGTAATGTGATTTCTTTTTAAGCATCTGTTTTCTGTTTTTGTGTCTCCAGAGTCAGTTCCTGTTGTCACTACAAGCCATTTCTATCATGGTGCATTTCTACATGGGAACCAAAGGACCCGAGAATGTAAGTTTAACACACGGATACTTTATTTATGTTAGAATACTCACTTTATTTGTTTCCAAAAATATTATATTGGTTTTACTACTAATATTCTTAGTAATTTTTATCTGAATGGTACTTACTACATTTATTTATAGATCTTCTTTCTTGTTAAATGGGATAACTGAGCCTGTCGCCCTCTTATTGATTATGATCGGTAAAAGAAGAATTATTCAAGTCATTCACTGAAGTTAAAGTATTGATAAGTCACGATAGAAAGACTCCACTTCAAGTAAATGTCCTGCCCTTCAGATTATAAGTATTAACAACAAAATGTAATAAAAGTATTGATATTAATATTTAATATAATATTATCTCTATAATATTTTAATGTCTCTTTATTTTATTATCAGTAGGTTTTCTTTAGTCACTATATATTGTATAGCTTGTATTATTCCAACTAAAATGTCTGTATTATATTATAAGAAGATTAACATTTGCATTGTTTTATAACTTCATTACATTTATAAAGTTAGTATCGGTACAATTTCACACTGACTTAACTTTAACAATGCAAGATAACATTTTATTTAATTTACTTATTTCATCAGTTTCATTGTTTTAACAATTTTTATGATTAACGTTTTTTTTTTGTCAATTTAATTCGATTACTTCATAATTCAATTGTGTTTTTGCAATGCATGTCCAATGTAAATAAAGCCAATTAATTTGAGCCAAGTTTAAAACTGTAACTGAGGAGTGTCCTCCCTCAGCCTCAGGTGGAGGTGCTGTCGGAGGAGGAGGGAGAGGAGGAGGATGAGGAGGAGGACATCTTGTCTCTGGCGGAGGAGAAGTATCGTCCTGCAGCTCTGGAGAAGATGATCGCCCTCATCGCTCTGCTGGTGGAGCAGTCTCGCTCTGAGAGGTACGACACAGATATGATGGAACAAATGTTGTTCCATCTGAAGGTGGAATATGTACAATTTAAAATGTCTTCAAACGACTAGAGGTATGTTTTATATACATTTGGTTGAGTTGTGTACTTCAAAACTGGAGAAATCTGTAATTTAAATCAAGGTAACAACAAGGCATCAAATCCACTTATCATGAGTCAGCGTTGGTATTGTCTTTCACAATATATATTACAGACTGGCTTTTAACTGATGTCGTCGTGTTAATGCTTTATTTTTATTAATGGTTTTATTAAATTATTTTACTATATTATTTAATTTATTTATTATATATATTTTTTATATATTTTAATTTCCATCGTATCGATTGGTTTTCCTTTGTTAAATATTGTACTTTTTTATGATGGTTTAACTTTTTGCTTTTTCTGCTTTATCACTTTGTAAACTCTGTTTTTAAAGGTGCTATATAAATAAAGTTATTATTATAATAATAATAATAATTATTATATTTACTATTTATCAAGTTTAAAGCCACATTTTCACGATACACATTTTAGCTCTTGGTTGTTTTAACTATATGTTTTAATCGGATGAAGATTTCAGTCATCAGATGTCCGTTTTTTAATTTATCAGAGAAACAAGCTCGAGTTCATCCTGTGTCTGCAGAACAGTGTTGGTCAAACACAGATTCATGTTTTTACCTCCAGCGGTTTAATTAAATGTTCCTTTATTGCTCTATGAGTTAATTCAACTCTTTCTTTTTTCTTTTCCTGCTCTCCAGACATCTGACTCTGTCCCAGAGCGACATGGCGGCGCTGACCGGAGGAAAAGGATTCCCCTTCCTCTTCCAGCACATCAGAGACGGCATCAACATCCGGCAGACCTGCAACCTCATCTTCAGCCTCTGTCGCTATAACAACCGCCTGGCCGAGCACGTAGGTTCATCACAACCACACAGAGAACGACGTGATGGCGACGTGTTCATCACAACTGATTTATAACTTCTACTTAGGACTCGACTCACTGCTTCCATCTTTTAAACGCATGTTGTTCTTCCAGACATAGTACATCCTACACAATGGACCTTTAAGTAAAAGTACAAAAGTATTAGCATCAAAATATTCCGACAAAGTACAAAAAGTAAATAATGTCATTATGCAGAATTGACAATTTCAGGGTAATGTAAATTTAATTCTAGTAGTTGATGCATTAATATGTACATAATATTGTTTTGACTTTATTTATGCTGATTCATTAATTGTGAATTTCCGCAAGGATCAATAAGGTTTAATCCTAGCATCTAATAATACATAATATTATTTCTTTATTATATTTAATATTAGTAATCTGAATAAGGTAACTAAAGCTGTCAGATAAATGTAGTAAAGTAAAGATGTAGTGAAAGTATGAAGTAACAGGAAATTTAAATACCCAAGTGAAGTACAGATACTTTAAAATTGTACTTAAATAAAGTGGTTGAGTGAATGTACTTGGGTACTTTCCAATGCAATCTAATAGTATATATTACAAAAGGAAAAGAAGAAATTACCTTTTTGTTTTTAGTACTTTTTTCTTCTTTGATCCTTTTCAAGAAGATATTTCAGGGAAAACTTTCTTTTATTAGAAAAACCTGCCTTAAACAGTTAACTTGTATTTTTACAGAGTATTTCAGTTTGTTTTTTTATCACTGGGATGTTGCTGTTTCTTCCACCTAATAAAAATAAAAATATATATTTTTTTCCTGAACTTTCAGCAGAGTTTGAATGCAGAAATTGTTTTGGCATTTTTAACCACAACTTTAAAAATCAGATTATTTTAATTCGGTACAAAGACAAACAGAAGTATTTGCAGAAAGCAGTAGAAATATTTCATCTAATATATAATTCTCCTCCTGACTGTATAGATTGTGTCGATGCTCTTCACCTCCATCGCTAAACTGACTCCTGAGGTGAGTTTGTTACCCGTCACAAGATGTAGAGACATGCAGATATATATATATATGTTTTTTTTTTTTAATCTGAGGTTTTGACCCATCAGTCTGTTACTTGTTTCTTTTTTCTTTATTATCTTTTATATTATTAAGCTCCTCTGTGGAATGAGCAGCGTAACCTCATGCAGTTTATTTTTTATCACTCATACTAAGTCAAACACTATATAATCTAAACTATGAGTGTATAAGAAGAAGCTCTACAACTGTTTTTTCTGTTTTCTCCATCAGGCTGCGAATCCTTTCTTCAAGCTGCTGACGATGTTGATGGAGTTTGCGGGCGGACCACCGGGGATGCCCTCCTTCGCCTCCTACATCCTCCAGAGGATCTGGGAGGTAAAATACTGGCACAGAAATACATTTTACCGTCTTATTTCTAAATATTTTCCAAGTTCTATATCACTTCTTTTGATGTGGTAACAAATTAAACATAAAGCTTTTATTTTCTGTTGAGACAAATTTACAAAGACCTCATTTAGATCTTACTAAAATCAAAATCAAGTTTAGTTTACACAGATGATTAATTTATTTTGTAACTTTCCTGTTTAAATCAATAGACTTTGCCCATAAGACATTCTTTGATGTGACATTTAAACACCTGATAAGATGGACGTTTTCTGGTAGATTAAGCCCAGAGTGCATAAAAAGGTGGATTTCCCAAATTCATAATATATTCAAGAGCATCAACCTTCACTTGTAGACTTTCCTCATTTAACAAACTTCACTTCACTTTTATCCCTGTTGCGTCTTTAGTTTACTCTACTTCTCTTCATGTATGTTTTTTGTTTCCCCCCCGTCAGGTGATCGAGTACAACCCGTCCCAGTGTCTGGACTGGCTGGCTGTCCAGACTCCCAGAAACAAACTGGCCCACAGCTGGGTTCTGCAGAACATGGAGAACTGGGTGGAACGCTTCCTGCTGGCTCACAACTACCCCCGAGTCCGCACATGTAAGAGCCTCAAACGCATCCTTCATCCCCCAAAATGCAATGCTGCAGTGTTTTTTTATTTTTACGTCTCAGAAGTGAAACTGAGTGAACCTGACTAGAGGAGGCTGAGGCATAAAAGAATCAATTCCAGCCACACAAATGGTTGTTTTTAATTAAAACCCTCTATTAAAGTTTAAGTAGCTTATGCAAATGATTGCAAGTTTGCAGATACACCTCAGTTTATTGCTGTTTTAAAAATGTTTTCTTTGTTTTTCTGTGGTAAGTGACTGTGGTGTAAGACAGTAAGATAGTTAATAACAGACTTCTTGGACGAAACACGACTCTGCTTTGTGTTCTGGTTCGTTTTTATGCCTCCCCGTCGACGCATTATGTTTTGTGGTTGCGTCACGTGATTTCTCAGTAACACTTAGAGGAGAAATTCTTCAAATTTGGCGCCAACGTCCACTTGGACTCGAGGACGAACAGCTTTGATTTTGTTGGCCAAAGGTCACTGTGTGACCTTACAAAACATTTTGGGCCATAAATCAAGAATTCATATGCTAGTTTTGACGATTTCACACAAACATCTATTTGAATATATCTGACATGTTGGACAGATATGGATGTAAACTTAAACTTCATTGGTTGGTGGAGGCAGAAAACCACAAGGCAAAAATTCTAGTTTATGTTTTGCCCGTCTAGGAGGAAATTTCCCTTCACAAAAAAAACTTTTTATCAGTTTGCATGTAAATTGAGAACAGTTTTCACCTTTTACTTTGGAATACTTTTTTTTAGACCAGCAGTTCAAACAAGACAAACATCAGAGTAAAAATCAAATAATATGAATGAATATTTAAATACTCCAAAGATCAAATCAACCATCACTTTGCCACAATACACCTTACTTTTACTTACTTTAATTTACTTGACTTATGCTCTCCATTCTGTGTTTTTGATATTTAGTATTGGTTGATTAGGATAAGGATGAATAAATGCATAAATTGCTGTTGTAGCTAATGTTTGCAGAGATGCAACATTTATTCCACATAACCTGAGTTTGTAGTTCTTGTTACCCTGTCTTGATTAGAAGGCAGTAATTCAATAATAAATAATTGATTAACTGATGAATTAAAATAACCCCTGTGTCTGGTCCCTCCAGCGGCGGCGTACCTCCTCGTCTCCCTCATCCCCAGCAACTCCTTCCGCCAGATGTTTCGCTCCACGCGCTCCCTCCACCTGCCGACCCGCGAGCTGCCGCTGTCGCCCGACACCACCGTGGTCCTCCACCAGGTGTACAACCTGCTGCTGGGGCTGCTGGGACGCGCCAAGCTGTACGTGGACGCCAGCGTTCACGGCACCACCAAGCTGGTTCAGTACTTCAGCTTCATGACCTACTGCCTCATCTCCAAGACGGAGAAGCTCATGTTCTCCGGGTACTTCATGGACCTCTGGAACCTCTTCCAGGTACGTTCAGTTATTCTTTATATCTATTTCTTCTTCTTTTATTATTTACTTCATGGAGACTTGTTTCTAAGCATCAGGAACACAGCACTACCTCTGATTCAATATTTAAATCTATTTATTTCTAACGTTTCTGATGTTGAGATTAAAGCAACATGTTATTTATTTACACACCCGTCCTGCCTCTTAAAGTTTAATACAAAAATGTTATGAGAAATGTTCAAAGTGAATTTATGACGTTGAGAAAACGAGGTCGGTTTGTAGCTGTTCTGGAGCTTTCGATCACCTCACATGATCTTCAGCAGCAGATGTTTATTTCTCAGTTGTCTTTGAATTGTAGATGTTAAATATTCTCAGACTTTTCTTCTTTGTTGAACTGGGTTACGAGTTTCAATATGTAGTATTATTGTTTCCCCTTTAGGGGCACAAAATAAAATATTTCTGCAGTTTTATTTGAGTAAGAAAACAATTATTGTCAATTACTTATCGTTTCGGAGCAATAAATAATACATTGTTTATGACTTCTTGTGCAATTGGGAGCAGATGTAAAGACATTTTTAAGTGTTTATTAGTATTATATAGTTTATCGACAATTAAACTCCTCCTTATCCATAATTCAAGTTCTTTTTGTCATATGCAATAACAATTGCAGGGAAGCATTGGTTCTTTGAAAATCTTGGATATTAGGCTTCTTCAACATTGCTCATTAAATAGGGGTAAAAAGAAAAAAACATGCAAGTAAAAATGAGAATATAAGTATGAGGTCGTATTAGGGTCGTTATAGAATAGAATATTAAAGTGACAGTATAAAGGTACAGTAGAGGCTGGTGTTTTAAGATATTGTCATAAATGTTCTTTTTAAACTCTGCTCTAATAAAATGAAATATAGCTTCACTGGAGAACTTATAATTCTAGTAAATTACTTTCCATTAATCCTCTCATAACTACATAACGGTTGCCGCTCTGCTTTGATATCTCGCCTCGTCTCTGAATCTTTTCTCTCTCGTCCTCTTCCTCTCTCTCTCTCTCTTCAGCCCAAACTGTCGGAGCCGGCCATCGCCACCAACCACAACAAGCAGGCGCTGCTCTCCTTCTGGTACAACATGTGCGTGGACTGTCCGGAGAACGTGCGCCTGGTGGTGCAGAACCCCGTGGTGACCAAGAACATCGCCTTCAACTACATCCTGGCCGACCACGACGACCAGGAGGTGGTGCTCTTCAACCGCGGCATGCTGCCCGCCTACTACGGCATCCTGCGCATGTGCTGCGAGCAGTCGCCCGCCTTCACCCGCCAGCTGGCCTCGCACCAGAACATCCAGTGGGCCTTCAAGAACCTGACGCCGCACGCCAGCCAGTACCCCGGGGTGAGTGGAGGGTCTGGTCCCAGATCAGCTTCAGAAGAAATGTTTTTTATATGATGGCTGTGTGGATAAAGCAAGAGTTAGACATGGTGTTTGATTGGTTATTATATTAGTTTGTGTGTTTTATTTCCTTTTTATTTGGTGACTTTTGATTATTTCACAGCTCATTGGGATCATTATTACAATTAACGACACATTTATTCATCAGAATAACATTTTTATGTTCTACTTTTTCCAAATATTGTTCATGTAACTGAAATGGACACTATCCTTTTTGTTTTTTCTTTTGTTTTTAGTTTCAAGGCATGACAGAAAACATTGAACATATGTGTATATAGTACAAACGTCATACAAATCTGTCTGAAAACACGGATAAAAAAGAAAATCTCACTTGAAAAAAACAATTCAACAGGCAGGTCTCTTGAGATAGATTATCTTTCACAACAGAGGTATTATACAGAGGTGATAAACACTTTTATATCTTATGGCACAATAAAATAGGACGTGTGAGGGATAAAGGAGAGCTCAACTATTTAAGTATTCTACATAAAAAAAAGGTTTTAAATTTGGAGGAAGAAGCACTTTTGTAGTATTAACATTTTTAATCCAGCCACATTGTAAGATACAATAACATTTTATGAAAATGACAAATTGTTTGTTTGTGTCGTGCGTGTGCAGGCGGTGGAGGAGCTGTTCAACCTGATGCAGCTGTTTGTGGCTCAGCGAGCCGACATGAGAGAAGAAGAGCTGGAGGACGTCAAACAGTTCAAGAAAACCACCATCAGCTGCTACCTACGCTGTCTGGACGGACGCTCCTGCTGGACCACACTCATCAGGTCAGGACACACACACACACACACACACACACACACACACACACACACACACACACACACACACACACATAGTGACAAATATATTGTGGTGCTTGCATGTGTCAAATTTAGAGACCGAACATCTGATCTGGATCCTAAACACCTGGTTTCTCTGTTCCTCTTTTAGTGCCTTCAGGGTTCTGCTGGAGAACGACGAGGACCGACTGCTGGTGGTCTTCAACAGGGGACTCATCCTGATGACTGAGGTAGGACCAGGATCAGGACCAGGATCAGGATCTCTTCTATAAATCAGACTTAGAATTAATTAAACGTCAGAACATCTCAATATTAGAAATAAAAAAAAAAGACCAAAAATAGAAATTTGGAGGCAGATTTAAAACTTTTGGACATTCATCATTTATGTTGATTTAAAACAAAAAAAACAACACTGAATCATTTTAATTAAGCTGAATAATAATTGTGTACATATACTAACTTTTGTGATTTGTGGCTATACAAAATAAATTGAAATTAATTTAAGTTGCAACAATTGCAAAAATTAAAAGTTAATGTAATAGTTGTAGTAATAGCTAAGGAACATCTATTGCACTTCTGTCCATCCAGTTTTTTTCTTTTCTGTTGTGAATGTCCAGGAACAGAAGATGTCATATGTTGTACAAATTGTAAATCCCCTTGAGGCACATCTATGATTTTTGTGATATTGGAGTTCATGGTGGAGTTCTTCAGTAGTTGGCGTCGTGGATGTTGAGAGACTCACTGTCCCGTCTGTCCTCTGCAGTCCTTCAACACTCTGCACATGATGTACCACGAGGCCACGGCGTGTCACGTGACTGGAGACCTGGTGGAGCTGCTCTCCATCTTCCTGTCCGTCCTCAAAGCCACCCGGCCGTACCTGCAGCGCAAAGGTCAAGATTTATTCTAAACCATATTATATTTTATACTCTAAGATTGGATCAAACTTTATTGATTCAGATGTTACAGGAGTAGACAGAATAAACAAACTTTAAAGGAGCGATCTGACTCGATATTTACAAGGCAAACAGGACGAATAAACACAGTACACACAACCGGATATCTACTTGAACTATTAGTGCAGGTGACCCTTTGATAAGCCCCGCCCCCTCGGTGCTTCTCCGTCAAGCTGTCAGAGCTACATTACCGTGGAGACCAAATTTTAACTACCTGTAGATCAATTATTTTTGAAAAATTGAAAAGTGAGAGAGTTTAGAGAGAAGCGAACAGAAGAGTCAATATGTGTTTGAAGAAGTTCGTACTCTGCTAATGTTGAGCGTCACAGGTTTTTAAGTAGAAATTTTATACAACATTTTATTAATGTATATCTCCTTTCAACCTCTCTGAGTAAGTACCACTACTACTCCTACTTCTACTACATTTAGCCATGACGAGCTCCAAATCCACTAAACCAGCAATGACAATGAAGAAAACCTGAAACCGTTGTCAGTTAGCTGTTGTTGGAGCTTGTCGATGCTGCGCTACGATTGGCCGGTCTGTGTTTGATGGGGCGGGACTTAGATAAAAGTGACCATAAGGTCTCAGGCAAAGTGTTGAGGTTTGTTACAGCCAAGCGTAGTATATGTAGAGTAATATGATACCACCAACTGTTACAGTGTACGTTAAAATAGTTTATATATAATAAATCACCTTAAATATAATATAAGGTGAAATGTATTGATATAGCATAACATAATGTACAGTTTAAAAATGCTATACTATACTACTTCATCTTATATTTTAGTTATATTCCTTATTATATGATGTTATTATATTACACACTACATTATATATCTGTAGTATTCATGTATTACATATTTATATATTACTTCATTGTATTATTCTCATGTATGCTGCTGTATTCGCACAACTGTGTCTCTCTTGGTTGTATTTTTGAGTTTCATTCCTCATGTGTAGTTTCTTTTTTTTATGTACTTGTATAATTATTTATTGATATACTTTGTCTAAGTATCTGTACTCATTTCTGTCCTTGTGTTGCTTCAACGTCTGGTGTGTTCGGCTGTTTGTTCTGAGCAGATGTTTCTGTGTCTTGTCATCCAGATGTGAAGCAGGCTCTGATCCAGTGGCAGGAGAGG
Source organism: Anoplopoma fimbria (assembly GCF_027596085.1). Taxonomy (NCBI): domain Eukaryota; kingdom Metazoa; phylum Chordata; class Actinopteri; order Perciformes; family Anoplopomatidae; genus Anoplopoma; species Anoplopoma fimbria. The sequence goes on from NC_072457.1 coordinate 4,044,020, forward strand.
ATCGACTTCGCCCACAAGCTGCTCACACTCCTCAACTCCTACAGCCCGCCCGAGCTCCGCAACGCCTGCCTGGGTAACACACACACACACACACACACACACACACACACACACACACACACACACACACACACACACACACACACTAGGCTGTTTTTACATCCTTTTCAATACAGATCTCAATTCTTTGACACTAAAAAATATAAATATGATATTGTGAATTAATTGACTGAATGTTGTCAAGTATAAACAAACTCCTACATTCGGTTTTAACAATTCTCTTTATTAAACAATTAGTCAATTGACCAGAAAATTAACTGGCAACTATTTTGATGGTTAAAGTTACATCTTTGGTGTTTTTGAGCTTTTCAAATGTGAAGATCTGCTGCTTTTCCTTTTAATAATGTAAATAATTGTAATGTATCAGAGATAATGTTGAAACAAAACAAACAACTTTGGGTTATGGGTAATTGTGACAACATTGCTCACTATTTTTTATATTTTAACAAACCATAAAAATAAATAAATTAATGGATAAAAAATGTATCAATAATGAAAATAATCATTAGTTAATTGTTCAAAATGTGCTCCACCTCCACTACAACAGTAAAACCTTTTTTCATTGCAGGACTTGTAACAGAGTATTTTTATACTTTATTGTTTACTACCTCTTCCTCTTGCTTTAATGTTTTGTTCTCTTTGTTCTGGTTCCTGCAGATGTTCTAAAGGAACTTGTTCTGCTGAGTCCTCATGACTTCCTGCACACTCTGGTTCCCTTCCTGCAGCACAACCACTGCACCTACCACCACAGCAACATCCCCAGTGAGTCTGCTCCTCTTCACCTTTTAAATATTTGATTAATCTGTATTTTATTAATTAAGCTCTTATATGAAGGTCAGCTTCAGTGACTGTGTTTCTGTCCTCAGTGTCGTTCGGTCCTTACCTGCCCTGCAGAGAGAACATCAAGCTGATGGGAGCAAAGAACAACATCCGACCTCCAAGACCGGAGCTCAACATGTGTCTGCTGCCGTCCATGGTGGAGAGCAGCAAGGTGGGGTCACCTGACACTCACCTGTAGCTCTGTCTCCTCACCTGTAGCTCTGTCTCCTCACCTGTAGCTCTGTCTCCCCACCTGTAGCTCTGTCTCATCACCTGTAGCTCTGTCTCCTCACCTGTAGCTCTGTCTCCTCACCTGTAGCTCTGTCTCCTCACCTGTAGCTCTGTCTCCCCACCTGTAGCTCTGTCTCCCACCTGTAGCTCTGTCTCCTCACCTGTAGCTCTGTCTCCCCACCTGTCTCTGTCTCCTCACCTGTAGCTCTGTCTCATCACCTGTAGCTCTGTCTCCCCACCTGTAGCTCTGTCTCCTCACCTGTAGCTCTGTCTCCTCACCTGTAGCTCTGTCTCCTCACCTGTAGCTCTGTCTCCTCACCTGTAGCTCTGTCTCCTCAGCTCTGTCTCCCCACCTGTACCTCTGTCTCCCCACCTGTAGCTCTGTCTCCCCACCTGTAGCTCTGTCTCACCTGTAGCTCTGTCTCCTCACCTGTCCCCAGCTCTGTCTCCCCACCACCTGTCTCATCACCTGTAGCTCTGTCTCCCCAGCTCTGTCTCCTCACCTCACCTGTAGCTCTGTCTCCTCACCTGTAGCTCTGTCTCCCACCTGTAGCTCTGTCTCCCCACTCTGTCTCCCACCTGTAGCTCTGTCTCCTCACCTGTAGCTCTGTCTCCCCACCTGTAGCTCTGTCTCCTCACCTGTAGCTCTGTCTCCCCACCTGTAGCTCTGTCCTCACCTGTCAGCTCTGTCTCCCCACCTGTAGCTCTGTCTCCTCACCTCCCCACCTGTAGCTCTGTCTCCCCACCTGTAGCTCTGTCTCCTCACCTGTCTCCCCACCTGTCTCTGTCTCCTCACCTCCCCACCTGTAGCTCTGTCTCCCCACCTGTAGCTCTGTCTCATCTGTAGCTCTGTCTCCCCACCTGTAGCTCTGTCTCCTCACCTGTAGCTCTGTCTCCTCACCTGTAGCTCTGTCTCCCCACCTGTAGCTCTGTCTCATCACCTGTAGCTCTGTCTCCTCACCTGTAGCTCTGTCTCATCACCTGAAGCTCTGTCTCCTCACCTGTATAAAAAAAAACAAAAAACAAAAAACTAAGAAGTGCAGGAGCCTGATGTTGGTAGTAAACTGTCTCTCTCTCTCTCTCTCTCTCTCTCTCTCTCTCTCTCTCTCTCTCTCTCTCTCTCTCTCTCTCTCAGGGTAAAGACGAGGTGTACGACCGGATGCTGCTGGATTACTTCCTGTCTTACCACCAGTTCAGCCACCTGCTGTGTCGCGTCGCCATCAACTGCGAGAAGTTCACGGACACACTCGTCAAACTGAGTACGTATATATATATATATATATATATATATATATATATATATATACACATATACATATATGTGTAAAAAATAACCATTCATAAAAACACACCTGCATCTAAAGATAGGAATTAACATGTGAACTCTGTCTCTCAGGTGTGTTGATAGCGTATGAAGGACTCCCGCTTCACCTCGCCATCTTCCCCAAACTGTGGACGGAGCTCTGTCAGTCTCAGGTCTGTCACTTTTTAAAACTCATCTGAAGAATGATTAAATGCAAAAAAATGTTTTACTTCATTGATATATTTGTCCTTGTTGTTTTTTCAGTCTGTTCTGGCTAAAACGTGTGTGAAGCTGCTCTGTGACGATCCGGTTTTCAGCGAGTACATCAAGTGCATCCTGATGGACGAGAGGACGTTTCTCAACAACAACGTGGCCTACTCCTTCCTCACCTGCTTCCTGCACAAGGTACAAACAAAACTGGACTGCAGCTTTCTTATATTCCAATATATATATATTGTTTTTCTGTTTTTGTTCTTTGCCAGTTATCTCTATTTCTTTTGGTGAAAACAATGAATCTCAAACTCATTTTTTAAGGATATTTAGCATCTATAAATTGTTCCAATACTATCAGCTGTCCAGTACGGAGGCCCTGAGGGATCACCAGATTTTTCTCTTTCTCACTTGCCTATTTTCTAAGTCTGATTTTGATTGTTTTCTATCCTGTTAATGACTTCAAAGAACAGTGTGTAGGATTAAGGGGGATTTATTGGCAAACAATGGAATTCAATATTCATAAATAAGTCTTAGTGTGTACTCCCATTTATTTTTCTTTGGACTGGAGATCTATTTGAATCATATCAATATTATGTACCTTGTGTTTAGAGTGCATGTCATGGTGACCTCGAGTTCGGCAATTTCACCGTCGCCATATTGCTTTTTACGCAAACAATGAACAGAGTTTACCATAATGAAACCATCATTTACTAAATGAACATCATGCTGTATTGAAGAAGACTTGAAACTAGAGATTGAGACCATAAACTCATGTTTACAATGTTTACTGAGGGAATAAATCAAGAGAGAAGTAGAGTCATTTTCTCATAGACTTCTATACAACCAGAGGAGTCGCCCCCTGATGGTCAGTAGAGAGAATGCAGCTTTAAGACACTTCCACATCAGCTTCATTGGGCAGAAGTGAGGTGAAAGTCAACTGGCAAAAAAAAAATTGGTCACTTTTTTGTTTTTCAATAATTTTGATTTTGCTATTTTCTCACTTGCCTCTCAGGGTTTCCATAGTTTATATATAATTGTTTAGATGTTGTCGCCATAGCAACCCGTTGTGTGTATGTGTGTGTAGGTCCAGGTGTTGTCCGGACCCAGCTGCTCCAACCTGATTGGTGTTCTGGTGACGAACCTGCTGAGTGAACAGAGCAGCCTGCAGCCAGAGCTGGCCGCTCACCGGCTGGAGCTCAGCAAGACCAGCGGCCTGCTGAACGCCGTAAGGACCAACACGAACACACGCTACGACCGAACGCTACTTCCTGTCTCCTGTTTCGGACTGTAAACTCAGAGTCTCTCTCTCTCTCTGCTTCAGGACCTGAGGGCCTTGTTGCTGCTGCTGTCGGTCCAGCCCCCTCAGACCGTGGACCCGGCCCTCTGCCCGGCCCTTCAGGAGCTGCTGGGTCGCTGCCGGGTTTGTGTGCAGCAGCGCAGCACTCTGGAGCTGGAGGCCAAGGACAACAAGGCCAAAGGTACAACACAAACATTCAGAGTGCAAAAGACAGAGACAGTTTCAAACAGTTAAGATTTGGTTATACTCAGAAATCAGGTTTTTTAATGTAAGAAATGTGTCTCTGTGTGTCTGTGTGTCTCTGTGTGTCTGTGTGTGTGTGTCTCTCTCTCTCTCTCTCTCTGTGTGTGTGTGTGTGTGTGTGTGTGTGTGTGTCTGTGTGTGTGTGTGTGTGTGTGTGTGTGTGTGTCTGTGTGTGTCTGTGTGTGTGTGTGTGTGTGTGTGTGTGTCAGCTGAGGATGAAGGTGCGACCCCTGTGAAGCGGCGGAGGGTGAGCAGTGATGAAGACAGAGCCGGTGAAGCAGCAGCGGCGCCGCTCTGCGTGGCCTCCACCTCTTCCTCCTCCTCCTCCTCGGCCCTCCCTCCCTGCGGCGAGCCGAAGCCCGACCACCAGGAGGCGCTGACGCCCGCCAGCACCTCAGACACAGAGACACGGGACTCCTCCTCGCTCATCGACCCGGGCACCGAGCAGGATCCGCCCTCCCCCGACCCCGCCCCCTCCTCCTCTGGACACCTGGACTCCTCCCCCAAAGAGGAGAAAATGGAGGCGTCTTCGTCGTCCTCCTCCTCGTACTCCTCCTCCTCCTCCCTGCTGCAGGATGCGGGGAGAGCTATGGGCAGGGGGAGGAGCCTGAGCCGTCGCGACACGTGACGGCAGGTGAGGAGGAGGAGGCGGAGCAGCGGGAGAGGAGGAGGGGTGAGGCGATGACCGCCCCGTCAGAGGAGGCAAAGGACCAGAAGGAAGCGGGCTCTAAGACCGGCAGCAGCTCGGCCCCGCCCCTCTCAGAGGATGCTGCTTTCCCATCAGCCATTGGGCTGGTGGGGGAGGGGCCGGAGGGCTGCAGTGGCCACGCCTCCTCCTCCTCCTCCTCACAGGTGATTCCGAGCGCCGCCCCCCCACCTGACATGCTGGACATGCTGTACAGGACGGTGGAAGCCACCATCGCCATAGTTACCAAACTGTCCGTTAAGGGCCCGCCCTCTTCATGACATCATCAACTCACAGCCGCCATGAGATCTTTAACTAAAACAATTTTTTTTAATTTCTTTTCCTCTTCGGAAATGGAAACTTTGCTCCGAGGAAAAAAAAAACAACGTTTTTCGGTTTCTTCTTCTTCTTCTGCTGTTTGTGTGCTGCTGGTCGTTGCCTTCTGCTGATGTTCAGTCGGTCGGTTTTTCAGCTTCAGTGGCGCTCGCCGTGTTGTTTCGCTCTATAAAACTCTGACTCATCGCACAGACGACTCCCCCCCTCCCTCCTCCTCCCCCGTTTGACAAATAAAGAAGAAAAACAGAAAAAAGTCGTACAAGCTATAGCACATTTTTTTCAAAGGGCAAAAAAAAATAAGTTTTTTTTTTTTTTTTTGTGTGTTTTATACTGATTTGAATTTGTTTTGGAAAGTGATTTTATTTGTTTGAGGTTTGCTGTAACGGGGAAAGGTTTACAGAACTTTAGTCTCCTCTGTATGTAATTTAATTTTATTGCATTTTTACTGTGTATAAAAACGGTCGTCCTCTGTGCCAGTTTTGTACTTTAAGAACGAGGCAAAAGAAAGTTGCCTTGACTTCTTCTGTGGTTTAAATATCCAGAAACTAAGTTTACCTGTAAATTAAGAGAACCACAAAACTTGATTCTGTAAAGAATCCTCTCTAGTCATTGCCTGAAGGTGTATATGAAAACTATATAAATATATATATAAATATCTTTATATATATATGAATATATAAAAGCGGTGCTTTATTTGACTGTGGTTGTAATAAAGCCCCCATGTTGGACCAGCTGGAGCTTTTATTTTCTTTACTGAAGTACATTCCATAATCTATTGTTTATTTACGCTTCTTCTGCTGTGTTCTGATTTTCTCCTGATTTTATTTTAATAGAGAATAAATTAATAAAAACAGTTTTAATATGAAGAATTATGAACTGAAGTCCATGTGCAGCTGTGAAGGTTTTTTTATTTTTGTGTTTGTCGAACAAGAAATAGAAGTTTTAAATTGTTTTCAGGCTGCAGACGTTCACGTCACATCTGGGTTCCTGCGGTGGAGACGTACGGGAAGCAAAAGGGATCACAAAGCCTGCTCATATTAATGTAAGTAAATAATATATTTTTTTTATATCACAAGGGGGGGAAAAACTGTACCGGTATAACTGCAGCAGCACAGTGGTTTGGTGGTAAATGATGTGTAGAAGTCCTCGTCTGTCACAGCTGGTGTCAGGGTTTACAGCTCGGTTATCTAAAAGTTTCATGAGCAAACAAATAATACTTTGTCGTTCTTTGTTGAACCTTTCTGTCTGACATCAACACAATGAAATCAACTGATTATGCAGATTCTTAAAGTCTGCCTACAAGCTAGGGATTTAAAAACAAAACACACTTGCCTCCCCATGATTGTTTGCCTCCGCCAGCCAGACAAGTTGAAGTTCAGTGTCTGAACAAAATGTCATCACTTCATCATTTTATCCAATTAGACATTTATGTGAAATTGGCATAATTGGCATAATACAAGTAGACATATTTGTGTTCACTAGATATTGTGTTCACAAGAATGGACCGGACCAAAACATGATAATAGAAAGCCGAAAAATAACAATACCAGTCCCCTTTAAAGTGGAACCCATAGAAATAGAGAACTTAAAAATACATTTTTCATTTGATACCTGTCATGTGAAATGAAGAATCCAGCTGCGTGAAATGACACCACCATATTTATTTTACCAGCCACACTTCCAAACCTTTTGGTGCCAAAAAAGATCAGTGCTTAAGGACTTAAGTGCGGATTGTAGTCGACCAATCACACGTCGCCTTAAATTGAAAAACGCCTGCAGTGATTGGCAGCGAGTGAAACCTCACAAATAGTATTTTTCTAGATCTGTGCAGAAAAAAAGATTGTAAGCAGGTAACAATATCCTTACACAAGAAAAGGTCAATCAACACCTTGAAGGTATCGAGTACAAATATGCAGCCCTAAAAAAACATCTAATGAACATCACGTTTAGAAATGTCAGCAGTTACAAGTAGATGACGGGAAATCATGGACGGAGGAACAGTAACGGAAAAGTTTCAATGTTACATATTTTGCATAAATATGAAAGTTCCACACTGAAACAATTCAAATGTTGTTACGGATTTATTCTGTGATTATTTAATGCACCAGCTTTTATATTATTTACATTTTTTGTTAAAAAGTGCATCAAAGAAAATAAGCACACAAAAAAGTGACACTTTAACATCTGATTTCAGTTAAATTATCAAATCTTTCTTTAAACTGAAGTACAGCCGGAGCATTTCAACCATTTCCAAAATAAATCAGCATTTCTATAATAAAGTGCCATTTTGTCTCATTCTGTCTGAACATGAGCAGAAACAATTTGCAGTGTTGCTTCTTTACAGAGAATTTATTTTAAATGAAAAGTCAAACTGAACACGGCAGCAGCTGAGTTTAGTTCTTAAAACAGTTTCAACTTCACTTGACGACTAAAATGAGCTGCTGTGGTTCGTGGTGGTTTGGAGTCTGGAGTGTCACTAGAATAATTTAATGAAGAAGCAAGTAAGCAAATGTTGAAGTGTCTTAAAGCTGCATTCTCTCTACTGACCACCAGGGGGCGACTCCTCTGGCTGTATAGAAGTCTATGAGAAAATGACTCTACTTCTCTCTTGATTTATTCCCTCAGTAAACATTGTAAACATGAGTTTATGGTCTCAATCTCTAGTTTCAAGTCTTCTTCAATACAGCATGATGTTCATTTAGTAAATGATGCTCCATTTAGAGTCAAATAGACCATAAAGCAGGGTATGCTTTAGGGCGGAGCTACACAGTGATTGACAGGTCTGGGAGTTGTCTGTGTTTTTAGTTCTACTACTTTAACCCTTTAATAGATTTCAGTTTATGGAAGTTGCCTAAAAATGTCACAGTGAGTACGTCTACTTCTTATATACGGTCTATGGTTTACGTTTTAGAAGTTGATGCATTAAACTATTAATTATTTAATTTTTCGCTAGCTTTTTGTCAGAGCTTTTCAACAACTGGAGTTTTAAAAAGTCTTTATTTTAGTGACCTAAAACTGTTTGCGTGTGGACGAGAGGCATCCTGCTTTAAATGTAGAAACCTTCTATAAATAAACAAATGATTTCAGTGTCACTCTGCAGGCTCCGAACAGTCGGACTGAATTCTGTTTGTGTTCAGATCACAGAGAAGCAGTTCGGCTCTCATCATCGTCTCCGTCCTCCGTCCGTCCGTCCGTCCTCTGCTGATGGGCCTCCGAAACACAAATGGAATGTAAGTAAATACATGTACTTAATATTCAAGGTGTGTGTACTTTACTTGAGTATTTCCACTTGATGCAACTTTATACTTCTCCTCTACTACATCTCAGAGGTAAATATTGTACTTTTTACGACACTACATTTGTCTGACAGCTTCAGTTACTTTACATATTACAGTTTTTCATCTCCTTCCTGTCCAGTGAAAACCTCGTATCTCCAGATGTGTTAAATAAACTCTTTAAAATCCTCTTGGATCGGCTGGAAAATGCATGGTCACAAAGCTGCTTTTTCTTTCTAGAGGTACGAGGTTCTCACTGGACAGAGACGCTACAAACATATGATCTTATAGAATATGATGCATTTTTGCTTTTACCCATCATGAGATGTTTCTTGTGTGACACCTTGGTAATGAGACACCTTTTTATAGGCCATCAGTTGGGACTGAACCAGCTGATATTCATTTGCACTGACAAGGGGCAGGATTGCTTTCTACTTACTGATAGATTTCAGCTGCTGTCTTGGCTTTCCATGCCTGTTTGCACCTCCCTTTCTTCATGTGTTCAATACTTTTCCCTGTCATTCCATTTTACTACACGTAACTTAATTTCTGAACTTATTTGTTTGGTTTTCTTTGTATGTATGGATTACTTGGGTTGTTACCGACATCTGGTGAAAATGTCATGTCAATAGCACCTTTAGAAATATATTTACTGAGAAAAATGGTGACGTGTTCAATACTTATTATTTATAATAGTTACGGACACGAATCATGGGAATGCCGTTTATTTAGTCAACTATATAAAAAAAAAAAAGAGAACAGACGCCGTCAAGAAATCTACAGTCAACAAAAAACATTATTCTAAAGCTAATGCTGTGAACCCCAAATAGTAACCTATCTATATATCTATATAGTATAGAAAGGTCATGATATAGTATGTCCAAAAAAGAAAAACAGTTATGGTATATTATGTTGAAAAAGTAAAATAAATCATAGTATTGTATGTTGAAAAAACAAAAAAAGTCGTAGTATAGTAAAAAAAGAATCATGGTATTGTATGTCAAAAAATGTTAAACAAAAGGAATAGCAAAATATGTCAAAAAGTAAAATAAATCATAGTATTGTATGTTGAAAAAACAAAAAAAGTCGTAGTATAGTATGTCAAAAAAACTGAAAACAGTTATTGTATATTATGTCGAAAAAGTAAAAAAACAGCCATATTATAGTATTATTTTTTTTAATATCAAAAAAGAATAAAAAGTCATTGTATAGTATGTCAAAAAAAGTCATAAAAAAGTCATAGTATAGTATGTCGAAAAAAAGTAAAAAAACAGCCATAGTATTTATTTTTAGTTTAGTATATCGAAAAAAGTAAGAAAGTCATAGTATAGGATGTCGAAAAAAGTAAACAAAAGTGATAGTATAGTACTTTGAAAAAAGTATAGAGAAGTGATTGTATAGTATGTCGAAAAAAAGTCATAGTTAAAAAAAAAGTCATAGTATAGTATGTCGAAAAATGTTAAAAGAATACCGTTGTATGTTGAAAAAAGTTTATTAACAGATTAATATGTGTAATAAAGAGATACACTACAACTTTATTATCATTTTGCATCCTTTGGAAATTCATCATAGTATAGAATGTCGAAAAAAAGTCATAAAAAGGTCATAGTATAGTATTTTGAAAAAAATTCATAATAAAGTCATAGTATAGTATGTCGAAAGAAAGTAATAAAAAATTCATAGTATAGTATGTTGAAAAAAAGTCAAAAGAAAGTCATAGTATAGATGTTGAGTATAGTATATATATATATATATATATATATATATATATACATATATATATATATATAGATAGGTTACTATTTGGGGTTCACAGCATTAGCTTTAGAATAATGTTTTTTGTTGACTGTAGATTTCTTGACGGCGTCTGTTCTTTTTTTTATATATAGTTGACTAAATAAACGGCATTCCCATGATTCGTGTCCGTAACTATTATTGCCTTTAGAAGTTCTTAGGAAAGGAAAGCCTTCAGTGTTTATATAATATTCATGGTGAGTGTTTTCTTACCTGTACAGGTGTGTTCTGGCTGTCCTGAGACCAGTTCCTGAATCAAAACAGATGGATTTCCATTAAACACAGTCTTTAGGAGAGACGCAGTGAAAGCGTTTGAACAAGAGGAGTTGCTTAGAGGACTTACGTGTAACCTCGTTCGATCGCAAAACTCTCTTTGTCAGAATCCGGAACTTTCTTTTTCATCTGGAACCTGAGAGACAGAACACGAGTTGACATGTCGAGGTCTGGCCGACTGTTTTAACTTCCCTCTGAGAGGATTCTCGTGTTCAAACACTGAGGCAATAAATCTCTCTAGATTATAGAGAACCTTTCAACATTTGTAACAACTCTCTTAGTCATTTTTTATATATTTCAGAGATTTGTCTGCACAAGCTTTTGGATTTTTTTTAATTATTTTATCACAGCAGCGAAAGAAAGTATTCACAAAAAAGAGGCTAAATTCTTAAAAATAAAACTCTACAGTGTTCATGACCTTAAGCTTCATAATTTAATCCCAGAGAGTGCTGAAATAATTACTTCATGATTACTGCATTGTCTCTTATTGTCCACTCTGGGGCATCAGAAACGAGCTGTAAACACAATGCTGACTTTAAAGGGATAGTCCAGATGTTTTGAAGTACTTCTCCATAGTCGGTGTACTACTACAGTAAATGGAGTACCAGCATAGGAGTAATGTATTGTACTCCTGTGTGTTTCTACAAACTCCACCTACTGTAGTAATACACCGAGTAATACATTGAGAAAGTACCTCACACAACCACAATCAAACCATCAGAACTGTCCCTTTAAGTTTATATGATGAACCTGTTAACAGAAACACGTCTCACCTGACGATCAAGGCGACAGCAACAATCAATCCCAGCATGCTCAGGGCAAACATGGTGCCCAGAGCGATGACCACGGCCTGGTTGGAGGAGGGACTCTGGGGCTTCAGCTCCACGTCAAAGTGAAGACCCTCCCCGAACACTTTGACAAGCTCCGCCCTCACGACATCCGATTGGCTCTGCAGCTTCCTGGTGGAGCCGACAGGAGAGAGTTAACAGAGATATTGTTTGTTTATGTTTATTGGACTGAAATAAGCTGTAAGACATTTTAAATATAACCTGACGGTGTTCAGATCCTTTACTAAAGTAAAAAGTACTAATGCCACACTGGGAAAATACTCTCTTTGGGTAAAAGTATGTAAGGATAATCAGAAAAATGTCACTGCTATACTATTATATATCATTATTATTATTATTAGGTTATTATTACTCGTGCATTAATGCAATACCAAAATGACTATCTGTTTTTATATTTTAGTTGTGGATTTTTTTTTTTTTTTACATATTTACTTATTTATAATACTTGTTTTTTTACTATGTCTTTTTTGCACTTATCCTCTCTGCTGCTGTAAATCCTGCAAATTTCCACGCTGTGGGACTTATCTTATCTTAAAAGCATATTATATTAATGTTGTAGTTGGTTCCGGTCCAAACCTAAACATTATTAATGATTCATAACAGTTATTTAAAGGAAATCAGGAAATCTTTTCAATTCATGAAATACACGATTATCAAAATATTTCCAATTCATTATCCTATCGTTTCAGGTTTACTTATACAAACTGTTGGGTAGTTTAATTTACCACAAAACATATTTCATAAGCTCTTACTTTGCAGAAATCTTAATATTTAAAGTAACTAAAGCATTCAAATTAATGTAATAAAGTTAAAAAAAAACTACGACATTTCCCTCTGAGATGTAGTGGAAGTATTTGTGGCATAAAACGGAAATATTAAAGTAATTTAAATGTGTACTTGAGTAAATTTACTAAGTAACATTCAACCAAAGTATGATAACTATAATATATGAATCAGTTCAGGCTGCTTGGTCATAACTGGTATTTTATTTGACTTACTTCGTGACTTCCTCAGATGAAACCACCTCTCCTCCATCGACAGTGATGAAGCTGACCAAAGTGTTCACGGTGGCTCTCAGCGCTCTGGACTCAGAGGATTCACCGCTCGACACCTCGATGATGTTGACGGTCCAGCCCAGAGCCGCTCCCAAAGACCTGACAGGACGAAGACAAAGATATTATAACGATAGGAATCTGAAAACAGTCTTAATTATGTGATGAACTGCTCTCACTTCTCCAGCTCTGGGACTTTCTTCTCCACGATGTTGGCGGGCTGGTTGATGGAGATGATCACCACGTCAACGCTGCTCGCACTTCCCTTCACCTCCACCTGTGGGGCAGAAGAGTGTTTCTGAGGTGTGTATTTATTTATTAAACCAAATATTATTCAATTAAATTACCTGAGAACATTGAAACACCAGCAACAGAGTTTACAGGAAGCAGTGAAGATTATTGGGATTAATAAACACAGTCGAGTAAGGACATTAAAATGAGTCATTTGCAGCTTCTCTTAGGGACTGTAGGGAAATGACTCACCCCTGAAAAATGAACAAATATAAAACATGCACTGTATTATTTATTTTTGAAATATTGTGAGTTATTGAAAAGATCCAAAGAAGAGAGTAACAGTGCTGGGGAGGGTCTAAAAAGTAGTTTTAGTGCAAGATTTAAAAGTAGTATCCAATTTAAGTTCCTCATGAAAAACGGTAAGAAATAGGATTTTCTGTTAAATTAATATTCATGTAATTTAATCTTAAACACTGATGAATTATTGATTTGCTGATAAAGAGCAAAATCAGCAATTAAAGGTCCATTGTGTAGAATTTAAGTGGGTTTACTGGCAGAAATGGAGTGTAAAATCAATTGAAAACAAGAATCGTTGTTTTTGTTTCGTAGATCTCCAACAAGAAGTTTCAGTTGGCTGCAATCTGCAACTGCACCACTAGATGCTGCCAAATCCTACACACGAGACCTTTACCGTATTAGTAATTCACTTTAAAACTAAATAATCAATATACTGTGCCGACTATAACAAAACAGATGAGCGTAAAAAGAACATAGAACATATGCATAATAATTAAATGTTTTTTGAGAAGGTGCTATACATGAAAATTTGAAAAAAAAATGTCTTAACATGCCGCCTGTTTTGACTCTTCAGGCTTTCTCCACCTCTGTGAATTACTTCCTCCAGCGCTCCTCACTCACCTCCACCTCTGTTGTAGCCTGAAGTCCTCTGGGGTCTTCGGCCTTCACCTCCACTGCAGCCGTCTGTCCAGCCAGTGCCACTGCTGACACCACGTAGACCAGACCCGAGGACGGGTCCACGTCAAAGTAGGGACTGCCTGCAGTCAGACTGTAGACCAGCTGACCCTCATCACCCACATCAGGGTCTGAGGCCTGGGGGAAAGTACGAAAGAGTTTTTTTTATCCTAACTGACCATAGTTTTATGTCCTGCTGGTTAGAATCCAGCACACAGATTTCAAATGTCTGCATATGCATTTGAAATCAGCAGAAAGTTACTACAAGGAGTTTTGAACTGGTTATGAAATTGTCTGACCTACGTAAGTAAACGAGGCCATCAAAGAGAACATTGGATTTTTCTATATAGCTATTCTTACTTATTTCTTAGAAATAATACGTTTTGTTACATTAAGAGGAACACGTGGAGATTTTTTCAAATAACATATCACACTGACTTTTTGGGCGAACCATACTATTACTTTTTAATGACATGCCATGACCTCGTAATGACGTACTATACAATTACTTTTTTGTGTAATTTATTTTACTTACTATACTGACTTTTTAGACAAACTTTTTTTCCACATACTATACTATGACTTTTTTTTTACTTTTTAGACATGCTATACAATCATTTCTCTATACTTTTTTCAAAGTACTATACTATCACTTTTGTTTATTGTTTTTCGACATACTATACTATGACTTTTTTATGATTTTTTTTCGACATATTATACTATGACATTTTATTACTTTTTTCAACATACTATACTATGACTTTATTATGAATTTTTTTCAAAATACTATACTATGACTTTTTATTACTTTTTTTATGAATTTTTTCGACATTTATTCAACATACTATACTATGACTTTTTTACTACTATGACTTTTTTTTTCAACATACTATACTATGACTTTTTATTACTTTTTTTCAACATACTATACTATGACTTTTTTATGACTTTTTTTCGACATACTATACTATGACTTTTTTTCCGACATACCATACTGTACTTATTCATGAGGACTCGTGTTATTTCATCCGTCTCCTCAGATTCTGGAGAACTTCTACCACTGTACCACAGAGAGCATCCTTGCCAACAGCATGACAGAATGTGCGGAGAGTGCTGTCTGCTGATCTAAAAGGACTGCAGATTTTGGTGTAAACTCCCCAACACATCACTGGTTCTCCACCTCAAGCATATTTATTCTACTGTCTATAGTGTACTTACACCAAGAAGTTGTAAATTGCTTGGAATAAAGTTGCTTGTTGTTGACTTCGATGCTCACACACAACTCATGTCAATACAACGCATAACTGTTTATTCTGACTGAGGCTAAAATATAGATTAACTGCCGCCTCTCACACTTTTATAAGAAATATTTCAGTCACTAAATAGCCAATGGTATTATATAAACAGCTGTTTCTCAGATGTGCAAGAACTCTGTGTAATGTACAAAGCCTTAGTTACATGGAACTCTCTGCCTGAGCATCTAATTCAGGAAACCAGTAAAGATCACTTCAAATTATCTCCTGGTTAAGAAGCTCTCATCAACTAATGATATTCAGCTAGTAACTCAATTATTTCATATAGTATAATATATAACATATGCTAGATTGCTTTATAATAGGCCTTTGTTACATCTCCGTATAGGTCCTTTGTTTTCAGCTTTTACTAACGACAGCTAGGCCAAGTGTTTTATAAGTTGTTGTGGTGATTTTTTCTTTTTGTGATATGCACCGGCATGTATAAAATATTGATTGTAGTAGACATCGGGAAGAACAGCTTCAGCCAGTGGGACTCCAAATGAAATGACTGAGTTACTGTAATCCTACACTGCCTACCATGTTCATACTGTATCTACTGTATTCATACCCATTTGTGTTTATTCCACATTCCGAATGTAACCAAAATCAATGTGCTGCTAAATGAGATCTGATTCCAGGGTATATAATGTGATATGTTTAACCTATTTGTGAATTTCCAAAGGATGCAAAATGATAATAAAGTTGTAGTGTATCTCTTTATTACACGTATTAATCTGTTAATAAACTTTTTTCAACATTTTTTGAAATACTTTAACATGAATTTATTTTTAGTATTTTTCGACATACTATACTATGAATTTTTTATGACTTTTTCAAAATACTATACTGTGACTTTTTTATGACTTTTTTTCAACATACTATGACTTTTTTATAACTTTTTTCATAATACTATACTGTGACTATTATGATTTTTTTTCAAAATACTATACTATGACTATTATGAATTTTTTTTCGAAATACTATACTATGACTTTTATTACTTTTTTTCGACATACTATACTATGACTTTTTTATTACTTTTTTACTATGACATACTATACTATGACTTTTTTTCGACATTTTATGACTTTTTTTCTTTTTTTCGACATACTATACTATGACTTTATTATGACTTTTTACTATACTATGACTTTTTTATTACTATTTTTTTTCGACATACTATACTATGACTTTTTTTGACTACTTTTTTTTTTATTACTTTTTTTTTTTTTTCGACATACTATACTATGACTCATTTATTACTTTTTTTTTTTTTTTCAACATACTATACTATGACTTTTTTTTTTTTTTTTTTCGACATACTATACTATGACTTTTTTATTACTTTTTTTCGACATACTATACTATGACTTTTTTTCATTTTTTTTTTTTTTTTCAACATACTATACTATACTATTTCGACATACTATACTATGACTTTTTTGACTTTTTTCGACATACTATACTATGACTTTTTTATGACTTTTTTTTTTTTTCGACATACTATACTATGACTTTTTTTTACTTTTTTTCACATACTATACTATGACTTTTTTATTACTTTTTTTCGACATACTATACTATGACTTTTTTATGACTTTTTTTCATAATACTATACTGTGACTTTTATGACTTTTTTTCAAAATACTATACTATGACTTTATTATACTATACTATGACTTTTTTGACTTTTTTTCACAAATACTATACTATGACTTTATATGACTTTTTTTTTCACATACTATACTATGACTTTTTTTTTTTACGACATACTATACTATGACTTTCTTTTGACTTTTTTTCGACATACTATACTATGACTTTTTTATGACTTTTTTTCAATTATACTATGACTTTTTTTCAACATACAATACTATGACTTTATTATGATTTTTTTTCATAATACTATACTATGACTTTTTTATTACTTTTTTTCGACATACTATACTATGACTTTTTTATTACTTTTTTTTTTATGACATACTATACTATGACTTTTTATGACTTTTTTTCAACATACTATACTATGACTTTTTTATGACTTTTTTTCAACATACTATACTATGACTTTTTTATTACATTTTTTTTTTTATGACATACTATACTATGACTTTTTTTTACTTTTTTTTCGACATACTATACTATGACTTTTTTATTACATTTATATGACTTTTTTGACGACATACTATACTATGACTTTTTATTATTTTTTTTTCAACATACTATACTATGACTTTTTTATTACTTTTTTTACATGACATACTACTACTCATTTATGACTTTTTTTCAACATACAATACTATGGCTTTTTTTCGACATACTATACTATGACTTTTTTATGACTTTTTTCAACATATACTATGACTTTTTTATGACTTTTTTCGACATACTATACTATGACTTTTTTATTACTTTTTTCGACATACTATACTATGATTTTTTATGACTTTTTTTCAATACTATACTATGACTTTTTTATGACTTTTTTTTTATTATGACTTTTTTTCGAATACTATACTATGACTTTTTATGACTTTTTTTTTTTTTTCGATACTATACTATAACTTTTTTATGACTTTTTTTCGACATACTATACTATGACTTTTTATGACTTTTTTTCAACATACTATTGACTTTTTTATGACATTTTATATACTATGACTTTTTTTTACTTTTTTTCGACATACTATACTATGACTTTTTTACAATACTACTTTTTTTCGACATACTATACTATGACTTTTTTATGACTTTTTTTCAACATACTATACTATGACTTTATTTATGACTTTTTTTCATTACTATGACTTTATACTATTATTATTACTTTTTTTCGACATACTATACTATGACTATGACTTTTTTCGACATACTATACTATGACTTTATTGTGACTTTTTTTCGACATACTATACTATGACTTTTTTATGACTTTTTTTCGACATACTATACTATGACTTTTTTTCGACATACTATACTATGACTTTTTTATGACTTTTTTTCGACATACTATACTATGACTTTCTTTTGACTTTTTTTCGACATACTATACTATGACTTTATTATGACTTTTTTTCAACATACAATACTATGACTTTATTATGATTTTTTTCATAATACTATACTATGACTTTTTATGACTTTTTTTCGACATACTATACTATGACTTTTTTATGACTTTTTTTCATACTATACTGACTACTTTTTTATGACTTTTTTTCGACTATACTATGACTATGACTTTTTTTTCGACATACTATACTATGAATTTTTTATTACTTTTTTTCGACATACTATACTATGACTTTATTATGATTTTTTTCCGACATACTATACTATGACTTTTTTTCGACATACTATACTATGACTTTTTTATTTTATGACTTTTTTTTTTTTCGACATACTATACTATGAATTTTTTATGAATTCTTTTCGACATACTATACCATGACTTTTTTATTACTTTTTTTCGACATTCTATACTATGACTTTCTTTATGACTTTTTTATTTTTTTTTTCGACATACTATACTATGACTTTTTTAAGACTTTTTTTCAACATACTATACTATGACTTTATTATGACTTTTTTTCAACATACAATACTATGGCTTTTTTAAGACTTTTTTTCAACATACTATACTATGACTTTATTATGACTTTTTTATACTATGACTTTTTTATGAATTTTTTTTCGATACTATACTATGACTTTTTTATTACTTTTTTTCGACATACTATACTATGACTTTTTATTACTTTTTTTCGAAATACTATACTATGACTTTTTTATACTATACTATGACTTTTTTTTTTTTCGACATACTATACTATGACTTTTTTACTATACTATGACTTTTTTTCGACATACTATACTATGACTTTTTTGACTTTTTTTCGACATACTATACTATGACTTTTTTATTACTTTTTTTCGACATACTATACTAATACTTTTTATTACTTTTTTATCTCATTTATGAATTTTTTTCAACATACTATACTATGACTTTCTTTTGACTTTTTTTCGACATACTATACTATGAATTTTTTATGAATTCTTTTCGATATACTATGACTCATTTATGAATTTTTTTCGAAATACTATACTATGACTTTTTTTCGACATACTATACTATGACTTTATGACTTTTTTTCGACATACTATACTATGACTTTATTTCGACATACTATACTATGACTTTTTTATTACTTTTTTTCGACATACTATACTATGACTTTTTTACTTTTCGATACTATGACTCATTTATGACTTTTTTTTTTCAACATACAATACTATTTCGGCTTTTTTTTACGACATACTATACTATGACTTTTTTATTACTTTTTTTCTACATTTTTTTCAACATACTATACTATGACTTTATGACTTTATTGATGACTTTTTTATTATGACTTTTTTTCACATACTATACTATGACTTTTTTATTACTTTTTTTCGACTATACTATGACTTTTTTATTACTTTTTTTCGACATACTATACTATGACTTTTATGACTTTTTTTCATTACTATGACTTTTTTTCAACATACTATACTATGACTTTTTTAAATACTTTTTTTTTTTTTTCACATACTATACTATGACTTTTTTATTACTTTTTTTCGACATACTGTACTATGACTCATTTATGATTTTTTTTCAAAATACTATACTATGACTTTTTTATGACCTTTTTTCGACATACTATACTATGACTTTTTTATGACTTTTTTTTTTTTTCGACATACTATACTATGACTTTTTTATGACTTTTTTCAACATACTATACTATGACTTTTTTATTACTTTTTTTCGACATACTATACTGTGACTTTTTATGACTTTTTTCGACATACTATACTATGACTTTTTTATTACTTTTTTTCAACATACTATACTATGACTTTTTTATGACTTTTTTTCAACATACTATACTATGACTTTTTTTTTTTTTCATACATACTATACTATGACTATGACTTTTTTATTACTTTTGACTTTTATTTTTTTTCGACATACTATACTATGACTTTTTTATGACTTTTTTTCGACATACTATACTATGACTTTTTTTCGACATACTATACTATGACTTTATGACTTTTTTTCGACATTTTTTTCGACATACTATACTATGACTTTTTTTCAGATTGACATACATACTATACTATGACTTTATTATGACTTTTTTCGACATACTATACTATGACTTTATTATGATTTTTTCCGACATACTATACTATGACTTTTTTATGACTTTTTTTCAACATACTATACTATGACTTTTTTATGACTTTTTTTCAACATACTATACTATGACTTTTTTATGACTTTTTTTCAACATACTATACTATGACTTTTTTTGACTTTTTTTCGACATACTATACTATGACTTTTTTATGACTTTTTTTCGACATACTATACTATGACTTTTTTATTACTTTTTTTCAACATACTATACTATGACTTTTTATTACTTTTTTTATCTTTATATGACTTTTTTTCAACATACTAATACTTTTTTTTTTTTTCGACATACTATACTATGACTTTTTTATTACTTTTTTTACATACTATACTATGACTTTATTTTACTATACTATACTATGACTTTATTTCGACATACTATACTATGACTTTTTTATTACTTTTTTCGACATACTGTACTATGACTCATTTATGACTTTTTTTCATAATACTATACTGTGACTATTATGATTTTTTTTCAAAATACTATACTATGACTTTATTATGAATTTTTTTCAAAATACTATACTATGACTTTTTTATTACTTTTTTTCGACATACTATACTATGACTTTTTTGACTCGACTTTTTTTCAACATACTATACTATACTATGACTTTTTTATTACTTTTTTTCGACATACTATACTATGACTTTTTTATTACTTTTTTTCAACATACTATAGTATGACTTTTTTTCATACTATACTATGACTTTTTTTCGACATACTATACTATGACTTTATTATGATTTTTTTTCAAAATACTATACTATGACTTTTTTATTACTTTTTTTCGACATACTATACTATGACTTTCTTTTGACTTTTTTTCGACATACTATACTATGACTTTTTTATGACTTTTTTTCGACATACTATACTATGAATTTTTTATACTATACTATGACTTTTTATTACTTTTTTTCGACATACTATACTATGACTTTTTTATTACTTTTTTACTATACTATGACATTTTTTTCTATACTATGACTTTTTTTGACTTTTTTTTCGACATACTATACTATGACTTTTTTTTGACTTTTTTCAACATACTATACTATGACTTTATTATGACTTTTTTTCAACATACAATACTATGGCTTTTTTAAGACTTTTTTTCAACTTTTTTTAAGACTTTTTTTCAACATACTATACTATGACTTTATTATGACTTTTTTTCAACATACAATACTATGGCTTTTTTATTTTTTTTTTTTTTTTCATACATACTATACTATGACTTTTTTATTACTTTTTTTCAAAACTATACTATGACTATGACTTTTTTATGACTTTTTTTCGACATACTATACTATGACTTTTTTTCGACATACTATACTATGACTTTTTTATGACTTTTTTTCAACATACTATACTATGACTTTTTTTGACTTTTTTTTATACTATGACTTTTTTCATACTATACTATGACTTTTTTCAACATACTATACTATGACTTTTTTATTACTTTTTTTTATGAATTTTTTCGACATACTATACTATGATACTTTTTTTCAACATATATACTATTTTTATCTCATTTATGAATTTTTTTTTTTCAACATACTATACTATGACTTTTTTACTGACTTTTTTTTTTTTTCGACATACTATACTATGACTTTTTTATGACTTTTTTCGACATACTATACTATGACTCATTTATATGACTTTTTTTTTTTCGACATACTATACTATGACTTTTTTTCGACATACTATACTATGACTTTATTATGACTTTTTTTCGACATACTATACTATGACTTTTTTATTACTTTTTTTCGACATACTATACTATGACTTTTTATTACTTTTTTTCGACATACTATACTATGACTTTTTATGACTTTTTTTCAACATACTATACTATGACTTTTTTTACTTTTTTTATCTATACTATGACTTTTTTATTACTTTTTTATGACATACTATACTATGACTTTTTTATGACTTTCTTTCGACATACTATACTATGACTTTTTTATGACTTTTTTTACTTTTTTCGACATACTGACATACTCATTTATGACTTTACTATGACTTTATACTTTTTTTATGACATACTATACTATGACTTTTTATGATTTTTACTTTTTTTCGACATACTATACTATGACTCATTTATGACTTTTTTTTCAACATACTATACTATGACTTTTTTATTTTTTTCGACATTTTTTTTTTATGACGACATACTATACTATGACTTTTTTATGACTTTTTTTCAACATACTATTCTATGACTTTTTTATGAATTTATTTCGACATATTATACTATGACTCTTTATTACTTTTTTTCAACATACTATACTATGACTCTTTATTACTTTTTTTCAACATACTATACTATGACTTATTTATGATTTTTTTTCAACATACAATACTATGACTTTTTTATTCTTTTTTTCAACATACTATACTATGACATACTATACTATGATGACTTTTTTGACTTTTTTCAACATACTATACTGTGACTTTTTTTAACCATTTTTGACATATTTTGCTATTCCTTTTGTTTAACTTTTTTTGACATACAATACCATGATTTTTTTTGACATACTATACTATGACTTTATTTTCATAGTTGTAGTTGTACTATGACTTTTTTTGTTTTTTCAACATACAATACTATGATTTATTTTACTTTTTCAACATAATATACCATAACTGAATTTTTTTGGACATACTATATCATGACCTTTCTATACTTTTATCGACATACTATACTATGACTTTTTTTTCTTTTTTCGACATACTATACTATGATTTTTTTTAACTTTTTAGACATACTATACAATCACTTCTCTATACTTTTTTCAAAGTACTATACTATCACTTTTGTTTACTTTTTTTCAACATCCTATACTATGACTTTTTTACTTATTTCAACATAATATACTATTACTTTTTTACTAATTCTTCTTTTTTAGGCAATTACTTTTTGGCGATTGTTTTTATTTATGACATGCTATACTGTTACATTTTTACTAAATGCTATACTATGACTATTTTTTGAATAGTATACTATCTTTTTTGTATGAAAAAAAAGTATGATTTTTATGACTTTTTTATAACATGCAATATTGTGACTTTTGTATGACACACTATACCATGACCTTTTTATGACATACTAAACCATGACCTTTTTATGACATACTAAACCATGACCTTTTTATGACATACTAAACCATGACTTTTTATGACATGCTAGACTATGACTTTTTTATGACATAATATACTCTGACTTGTACGATTGATTTTTACAAATGTTTTCTTTAACTCCAGAAGATTTATTCCAAAAGTACTTTTTGAAGTGTAATTTCTTTTCGTTATCACTCAGTCGGGAGATTGTCTCTGATAGAAAAAATCAGTTCCTTCCTGATGATTTGTTGCACTGATGCTCGTGAACCATATCGTTCAAAGAGTGAACAGCCTGCTGGGTTTAGGTTCAAAGTACAAAACTCCTGTTTATCCCTGCTACAGTCATTCAGCCCTCATATAAAACCGAGGAGATACATTTAGCATTGATTTTTATATGACACACTGACGTTTTCATGACCGTTAGTGTCTCTTGAGGTTGTTTTCTTACAAATGGTAACTGACAGAAGCTGTGTGTTTACCTTGACATGGGCGACGGGGGTTTTATATGGAGCTATGCTGAACACAGAGGCTTTATACACCTTGGAAGGAAACTGTGGAGACTCGTTCACGTCCTCCACCTGAACTCTGACCTGAGAGAGAGAAGAAACAGGTCAAAATATTGAAGAACTTCTGTGAATCAGTTGAGGCTGCAGAGGACAGACTTTTGTTTCCAGGATTTCTTGGACAAAGATAAATGTACCAGTACAAAGAGCAAAAGTAAAAATGAGGAACCGCCAGGTACTGTTAAAAAAAAGAAAAGAAAACCTAATTCCAAATTATTATAAAGTTTCCCCCTAACTCAACAACTCAAAAAGCTGTGATCTTCTGGGGATTTTCTCCCAAGATGCAACAGCAGATTACTGTTTACTGTGTTTGTAAAATTTGACGTGTTTACCGTTACCTTGTCTCTAGTAATCAATATCATCTGAAACAATCAGCCCCTAAACATGTCTATAGGATAGATATCACTTTAAAAAACAGATCATACCATTGCAATGGCTGAGGTAGGGGGAGTCCTTGTGTCCACTGCCTCCACATCCAGGATGTACCAATCATGCTCTTCTTTGTCCAGCTGTGTTCTGGTCAGGACGGCTCCACTGGCGTCGACGGAGAACAGGTCAGTATGCGTTTTCAGTGCGTAGGCGACGTCGTAGAGGTCACTTCCTGAGGAGGCCCAGACATTCCCCACAGTCGCCCCCACCGGCTTGTTCTCAGGTACACTGAAGTTGTAGGAGGAGCTCTGGAAGCCCACGCTCTCCACCAGACTGACAACCCTCAGATTCACCATGACACGAGCTGTATACGAGCACATACCAACGCTAACAAACTGCAACTTCCTCATGGAAGGAAATGTGAAACAGTTCTGCAAGGTTTTCTATTTGTTCTTCTAAACACTGTTTTAAAAGCTGTGTCCTTGAAAAAAAAACCTTTAGAATACATGAAGTGATGAGCTTCACATTTTGGTTTGAAATGGGTAGCATGAGCCACCCAAAATTGTAAAACTAAATCAATTCAACGTTCAATACATTTTATATGAAATAATTTCGAGATAACATAGTTCCAACAGAATTATCTTAAGATATGGGATTTCTATTGTAGTCATGTTATAAATAATTTAATTTCAGTTAAAGATACTATGTTTTAAGTTTCTGTAAAGTCATAAACTGTATTACAGGAAGAAAAACCAAACTGGACATGATAAAATAAATGTTTCAAAAAAACAAAGGTGGGAAGTAAATAAAACATTTTTTTCAAGTACTGTATCTAAGTGTGATATTAAAGTAGTTGTACTTACCTTGAGTACAGTACTTTCATATTATTTTACTTTATAAAAAGTATTTTTAAGAATTTTTCATAAACATGTTATCAGATTCTAAATTATGATAAATTACTAGATTTAAGCACTGACATAATTAATAAAGGAGTTAAAATTAGCTCCATCTTGGAGTAATAATGCTTATGTTAAAGCATCAATAATATAGTAATATTGTAGATACAGTTATATAATATTACATTTAAAAAGGGCCATTCTCCATAAGGAGTTTTACTTTTTATACTTAATTTACTGATAATACTTAATACTGGGGTTTTACTTAAGTAAAAGTCTGAATGCAGGTCTTCCCTTGTTATAAAATGGAAATATTCAAGTAAAATACCTTCAATTTTATACTACTTACCCAATCTACTTAGTTACATTCCACCACTGCAAACCCCAACTCAAAGTGACTAATAAAATAAATGATGCTTCAGTTTCCAAGACACAGTCTCAAATCTTGTGGATAACGAACGCTGAGTAAAACTACATGGAGCCGTCAGATACCTGTGGAGTTCAGAGGAGGCCGGCCGTTGTCTTCAGCCATGGCCGTCAGCACCAGTGTGGTGTCCTCTGTGACGTCAGCAAGGTCAGAGGTCAAGGTCACGGCCCCGGTTTTGCTGTTTAAGGCCAAATATGGAGAACTTCCTGCAGAGAAACTGCAACAGCAGAGAGCAGAAAAAAACATCTTCATCATAATACAAGATAAATACATTTGATCTTAAGTACAAACACTTTGCGGAGGGTCCAGACCTGTCGTAGGAGTTATGTGCAATTATTCAGACTTGGCACACGAGACCACAGAGAACGTTTAGATAAGAATACCAAAATGTTCTTGCATGAGGTCCATTTCCTTCATTTAAGTCACTTTTAAAAACTCACTATTTTAGACTTGCTTTGTATTGATTTGACCATTGTTAATCTAATTACAGTCTGTAACTTGGATCTGCACCTGGCCAATACCTGGATAATTAACCAATGCATTCATCACTAGAGACCCGAGTTTTAAAAGGAAGTATTTCAACATGTTTTAGAACACTCCGCGTCCTTGAAATGTATAGTTGTATTTGAGGTATACTGTGGTGGAGGCAGGCAGTGTGAATTAAATCCCAGTGAGCTGCTGACCTGTAGGTGATGAGCGAGTTGTTCCCGCTGTCTCTGTCGGTGGCGGACAGCGTCAGCAGCAGCTTCCCTTCCTCGGCGTCTTTCAGTAGGACGCCGCCGGTGTAGCTGCTGGAGCTGAACGCGGGTCTGTTGTCATTTACATCGATGAGGCTCACTCTGATGGTGGTGACGTTCTGGTGCAGAGGAATCAGTTTAACAAAGAACTTTTTCAGTTAAGGAGGTTGAGATTTTATCATTAGTTGTTTTTTATTATCTATTTATTTTGTATTATTAATTACTATTTCAATTATTTAGATTTATATACATTTATCTTCTTCTTTGGTTCCTTCAAGATGTTGGTTAACCTTCATACTGCCTGATATTTATATGAACATACTGTATACTCAACATAAAACTGCTTCTTCTCTGCTTTTTATGTGTTTTTTTCAGGTTTGTGCACAAAACAATCAAAGTGAAACTACAAAACAATGTATCTAAGCATTTTTCTGATTTTCATTTTGTGTATTTGGATTAAAGATTTTCAAAATGACAAATTTACTCAATTTTGGGGCCTTTCAGTGTATTTCCTTCTCAAATTGGCTTTTTAATTGCAGCACAATATATGAGATAAGTGGTTTAATATTGCAGATGATATACACAATGGAAAACTTCAACATTGTCCTTGTAAAAAACTTGAATTTCAAACTAACAGAAGACTTTTTAAAAGATTAGTAGATGACAGTCTTAAATCCAAATCTGTTCCATCATTAAAACATCATTTTGTCACTTACTTGTAACCTTTCTACAACAGTCCAAGAAATATAAATATCAACATAATGAAGTTACAGGGCCTCTCTCCATCCTCTCTGCAGGTGTCTCTTACCTCTCGCTGAGGACTCCCTTTGTCTGAGGCCTTCACAAACAGCTCATATGTTTCCTTTTTCTCCCGATCCAGAGGGCCAACAGCCAGCAGCGTCCCGTCCTGCAACACAACACATGATCTCAGAGCCCGAACAACTATTTTTCACATTTCATACTTCCACAATCCTCTCACAGCCTCACCTCTCTGAATCTGAAGAGTGGGTGAGGGGTGAGGAGGGAGATGGTGACCTCTCCGTTGGGGCCGAGGTCGGCGTCTGTGGGCACGATGGTGAAAACCTCTCCCGGAGAAGCCTCAGAGTAGTCGCCCTCGGGGATCTGGAGGGGGTCAGGGATAACCGGGAACTGGGGAGCGTTGTCGTTGTAGTCCAGGACGGTGATGTTGAGCTGGGCTGTGGCGCTCAGACCGTCAGTGACTTGATCCACCGCCACCACCTGAACACAGAGAACAACATGGACTCCTCAGCTGAGCAAACTCTCTGCCATGATCTCTGTTAGGAGTAATTTGTCTTTAGCTGCTGTTCAAAACCTTTTTAGTTTTAGAAAACCTCAAAAGGCAAAGACAAAGTACGACTCACAAACGTGTTTTGTATTTTATTAATATAACTGAAAAGTGATGGGAGGAAGACCTTCATGTGTATATAATAATGTGTATATTATAGGGTATTTGGATGAATGTATTTGCGCCTATCATTTATCCTTTTTTGTAATATATATTCAAAGAGATAAAATATATGATACTGCATAGACAAAGTGGAACACCTCATGTTATGACCAATCAATTGTGTATTATATTACTGGAGGAAAAAAAACAACTCATTTTTTTCAATCACAGTTATCTTTCACAAATATCTTTAAATTAAAAAAAAGAGACCACACATGTGGGATAAATTGATATTTAATTCAGAGATTGTATTTTAAATTACATGTGAACACACACAAAAAAAATTATATTGTGTATGTTTGTTCACAAGTAATCTAAATTTATGTTTTGCACACATATGTTTCTGTATAATGTAAATGTTGTGGGGCGGTTTAAAGTGTTCCTCACAGCAAGTTTGGATATTTTTCATCTGTCACTGCAAATGTAAATTGTATGAAATTCATAAAACACAAATAAATGTAGTTTCGGGCTGTAGTCTTTAAATACACCATTTCTACTCCAAGAAATAAATGCATTAATATAACAGTATTGTAAAGGCAGTCACTATCAGAATATAAAAACAATTAAATGTAAATGTATCAGATAATGGTTATTTTGTCTGGTAACCTTAAAGATATGAACTGCTGTGTGTTTCTTTCAGAGAACTGGACGTACGTGAAGTTTTTCATAGAAACAGGCAAAAACCAGGAGATAGAAAATGTAAACATGAAATGTTTGTACCTGTATTATGTAACTGTCCTTTGTCTCTCTGTCCAAGGTGACGTTGTTTCTCAGTGAGACCAAGCCTTGATCGTGAATTTCAAAGGTATCACTGGTATAGCGGAAGAAACCGTTGGAGAATCCACCCTGAAGACGAGGATGGAAAGTGTGATGAATAGCTCTGATGACTTCATGGTGCGATATACCAGCATGTACTTACCTGAAGTCACATAAACTATGATCAGATAAATAAATGACTGTGATTATACAGCAGAAGCGCCAAAGTCCAAACTGTCTGAAGGACATTAGAGTTCCTCTCATCTGTGTTTTAATCCGATACAAATCTACCAAGCTTTTAAATAAGTTAATGAATGAATAAACTTCTTCTGCAAATACAAATATAACTGGATCTATTTCACAAAACCATTTTTGTTATAAAGGCCAAACACAGATAACTGTGGGGTTCAGAAAAAAGAATCAACAGGCAACTACACAAATATTGCTCAGATTTCTAATAGATATGAAGCAAAAGTTAATAATCAGCTCTAGAAGAACACCATAAATAACTTTATCAAAATATCCAACAAGTTGAGGTCCATTAAAGAAAACAAGTGACTCTAATTCTGTATATATGGTAAAAGACTACGATTATTTTGTTCAGTAATTTGATTGATCCTGTCACTGTCTGTTTACCTACAGACGTAAATCACCATGTGATTACGTATTCAGTACTTTGCATTTTTGACAGACAACCCCTTAATCTCAAGACATACTGTGTACATATTTTTTAAGAAGATTTTACTCACCTCATCCTTGTCTATGACCTCCAGTGTGAGGATGGACGCACCGCTGGCCAGGTTCTCAGAGATGGCCACGTTGTAGGATTCCCTACTGAACTCAGGCGGGTTGTTGTTCACGTCCTTCACCTTCACCACCACAGAGCTGTTTCCAACCAGAGAGGGCGTCCCCCCATCAGAGGCCTGAACCTTGAGACTGTACGCCTTCACCTCACTGTAGTCCAGAGGCTGGGCCAACCGCAGAGTCCCGCTGGAAGAGTCCAACTCAAAAACAGGAGGGTCTGATGAGGGACTTTGCTGGAGAATACTGTAAGTTACTCTCCCATTTGCTCCTTCATCGGGGTCTACAGCTGATAAGTTGAGCAAGCTTGAGCCCCCTAACTCCGTCTCCAAGACTTCAACCTGATACCCAGCCAATGAGAACTTGGGGACGTTGTCATTGATGTCGGACACTTGGACCAGCAGTGTGGCTGTGGCCGACCTGGATGGACGACCCTGGTCTTCAGCCACCACCAGCAGGTTGTACTCCGCCTTAGTCTCCCTATCAAGTGCACCGGCCAAACTCACCATCCCAGACACAGGGTCAAGAGAGAACCTCCCCTCTCCTCCTCTCAGAGAGTATCTGATCTCCTTGTTGAAGTTGCTGTCTTTGTCCGTAGCTTGAACAGCAGTAACATTGGCTCCTACCTCTGCGTCCTCTGGGACTGATTTTATGACAGAACTGGGGGTAAAAACAGGACTGTTATCATTGACGTCAGTGACTTGAACCTCCACGACTGCATTGTCACTGTTAACCCCGTCAGAGATGGAGATGGCCACAGTGTAGTTGTGTGGGGCATCATCGTAGTCGAGCTTCACTTTAGTGGAGAATTCACCGTTGTTGGAGATAGTGAACTTATCAGCGTCTGTATCAACTTGGAGGGTCACTGGAAGCTCAGAGGCTATTGCGAAGAAGTTAACCTGAACATAAAGATTAAGAGCAGAATGTAAAAAATATTGTGGATAATCAGAGGTTGAGACAGTGAATTTCTAAATATAAATCGACTCATCATGTTAGATCAACAGTTGGTTGGTAAATACATCTCTGAAAATTGGACGTAGACATAACCGTTAATGAAAAAGCAATGAGAAACTTACCCTGAGAATCAAAACTCCTGGGTCCTGCTCTTCTTCTAAAGTGCCATAGAACACTTTATGTAAAAACTGAGGTTTTGAGTCTCCAGGGGCACGAATGTTCACCTGTGCTGAGGAGGAGCGGGATATGGTGCCCCCTAGGAGGAAGAATATTTTAGTGACTTACATCATTCAGTATGATGAATCTTTTCAATGTTAATGTTAATATCACCAACAGTGAGCATTCTCAAGTTGTTAACCCTAGGATTTTCTGTAAAGTCTGAGAATTTTTTTAAAATAAACTTAAACTAGCACTTGGCCCTTTTTAGTCCAAGGCTGATAAAGGGAAATGTAAAAAGCCTTTTTAAAAAGATTCAACGAACTACTGTAGAGAATTGGAGTAAATAAAGTTATATCACATGTAAAATATTTATGAAGGGTATGTGAGCTCACCTAGCTGTATAAAAGTGTGATAACAACTTTATGATCACAAAGAATTTGATACTGCCAAAGGGGAAGTGCTTGACGTCACTCTACTGACTGAAGTCCAGTCGTTGAAAGTTTCAGCCCACAGACACTATTACCCTGTAGGGTCGGATACAGAATCTAATTTGAAGGAAATTGATTGGACTTGATTCACTCTTTTGCCACACAAATAATCATTCCTGTTGCTTAAAAAGTTGTGATTTACTGCTGATTGGCTATAACTATAACTGAATCATCACAATAAGGTAAAGTGATTCGTGAGTTTCTGGCAAGCTGTAGGTAGTGTTGGTTATAAATATACCATCTCTGGCTGTTATGTAGAGAGGGAAGTTCAATATCTTGTTCTCCTCCAGGGGAATGAGTTTAACCAGTGTGATGTTCCCACTATTTTCTTCGATTGAGAAGTAGCCATCATTGTTGCCAAAGTCAATAGAGTATTTGATCTGCCCATTCTGGCCAGCATCTGGATCTTCTGCCTTAACCTTTGAGTTAAATTACACAAATTATTATATTAACATCACTTCTATAAACGTAAAATAAAAAAATGAAAACAAAAATAAATTGTAAATTATAAAATTCCGGGTTGGTTAAAGAAGTGTGTCATCAGCATAGCAGTAGAGGGCAGATTTATCTCCACCTGAAAACGTTGAGGAACACCACTGTATCTTTGTAAATGATAACTTTCAAATGTAAACAAGGATGTTTTTTTATTAAAGTCATACAAGCTGAGCCAAAATACAAGTGCCATGACAAGGGCAATGTGCATTTATGAATGTATTTTTATATAAATCTTTACATAATTCTAATCAGAATATCCTATACGATTTATAGGGTACCATGTCATTATTCCGGTGGACCATTATTCGGAAACCCAAATAGTCTGAAAAATGTCTCATTGAAAGGCAATTTTTCTGTTGGCCCGTTGTTGAATATCCACACTCTCAAGGCAACAAACATATTATATAAATATTATAAAATATTCATATTATTAAATCATTAAGTAAACATAATCATTATCCAGAATGACATCATCGAACCTACTTGGTCGCAAAATGTTTTTCTCGACTATGAAATTTGTCAATTATGAAAAATTAGTTATGACAACTATCTTTAAGTGTATAAAAACAAAAATATGCTTCTGCTGTAGTTTAAGGGATAGACATAACTGCTGGTCAAATGCTTAAGACTGGGAAAAAAATATCTGAATGGAAAATAAAATATTGGACTTGAAATTTGGTGATAACATGGACTGTTACATGACTTAAATTGAAATCAGATTCAGTTGCCACTCAAGTTAGACTGAACAGAACTGTTTTAATTACTCACCTGGACCAGCTGCATTCCCACTGTTTGATTTGTAAACACCTTTCCGTCATAGTTGTTACTGGTGAATGCAGGACGGTTGTCGTTCTCATCCAGAAGAGTTACACTGACTTCCACCTCTCCAACATTGTTGGGTGGATTTGTCTCCCTTGCTTCAATCTTTAATTAACAAAAGTACAGCATTTAAGTTAAGCTTACAATGTTAACAGGTTCAGATACAACACTGTTTGCAACAATTTTAAAATAGTTATAGCTGGATACGTCTGGTGATATTCTATTCCCTTGTCAGTAAATCCCATCAAAAGGCCAAAACTTAATGTATCTACTAACAAGTATTGTGTGTGTATCAAAGCATGATATATCTTCTTCCTCTGTGCCATAGAGCTCCATTGTTGTTAACTTTTAAAAACACATCAATTAGCCACACTTTTGCACTGGGTGACAAGTTCTTTTTGTCACATGAACACACACACTCTATTTTATTTTGTCTCAATCATACACACCGTCCGGCTGCCACAAATACTCACTCGAGCAACAAATGTGGATTAATCCGCCTCTGAAAATACTCCCCAGCAAAAGTTATATTTCTTCCTCTTTGTGTTTGCTAAAAACGTTTTTCTTACGGAAACTATATTTTTGTGACTGGTTTTTAAAGATTTTTGTCCTCAGTGGGAACCAGAGAGTGTGGAGCCCCTGTTTAAACCAAAATCGTATTTACCTGAAATGTGAAGCTTTCAGTGGTCTCTCTGTCCAGAACTGTGGAGTTCTTCACTCTGACTGTCCCATCAGAACCGACAGAGAAAGGCGCAGATTCTGGAAGGATCCGCAAAGTTCCAATAAATCCTCCCTAAGAAAAGATGATCATGATAGTGTTGGAGTTAGATTTATCACGATAAGCCAGTACAATCAAAAATGTTAAATGTTTTAAGCACACATGTATGAAATCTGCATATCAGAATTATTGTTAATGTAGCATGATTTAAGTCATTTCACATATACAGTAACCTGTTTGACTGAATGTATAATTAAAGTTTTGGAAAGTGTTGGAGCAGTAGTTTAGACTCCAACAACTGGCCCAGCCTTAGCTTCTGCTCTCCAACAGTAGAAATGACTTGAAAACACAAATAATCACTTAATTTCCAAACATGGTTTTAAGTCAAATCTACAGTACCTGGTCCAGGTCGGTGACGATGGCTTTGAACAGAACAGCATCAACAGGGGAATTTTCTAGGAGTGTTACAGAGTAGGAGGGCTGGTCAAACTCTGGAAGATTATCATTCACATCCTCAACAGTGACAGACACCATAGCATCGGCCGTCTTAAAATTGTCATCTGTCTGGGCCGCCTGCAGAGACAAAATATTACAGATATCATTGATGAAGAGTTTTACTTCTGTGTGTTGATGTTTAACACTGCACATTCTTACATGACACCAATAAGTGTGTCTGATTAACATTTGGAAACAAATTGTCCGAATGTTACAGGCAAGATGTTAGTCTCAGGGGGCAGTTGCATAAACATTTATTGGAATTCAGGAAATTTGGATGATATTTGTTTGCAATTAGATTATTTAGATTATTGGATATGCATGTTGACAACACTGACCAATAGCAAAGCTTCTTGACAGTGTTCACAATCACAAAGACCAGCCATTGAATTGCATTACTTGCATACATCATCTGTAGTTTTTATGGTACAAATGTTGATGCACTTTGACTCCCTAGAAAAACAGCAATTTCATCATGTTTATTTTCATGTTAAAGAAGAATTATATAGAAATAGTCTATCTAGGTTAAGGGTCTTGTTTACTGACTAAAGGCATCAGTATTAAAGTGAGACAGTTTCATAACTAGTAAGTACCTAACAGTAACACTAAGTTGATTTAGTTGTAAAAATCTGGGTTAGTTAAAGAGGTGTGTCATCAGCATAGCAGTTGAGGGAAGACATCTTCTTGTTCAGTCTGTCTGGTGTGTGCCATTGGTGTGTCAAATGAAGCAATGCTTCATGATTGCGATATGATTTCTGTTGTTTTATTATCCTCCATGAATTATCATGAATTAAAGTGTTGGTACCTTGATGCTGACAGAGATCACGCTGCTGTCCATCTCCTCTCTGTCTAGAGCAGTCAGCACAGACACAACTCCACTGCTGGAGTCAATGTTGAAGTTTCTCCGATACTTTTCTGGAGACACTACACAAATAAAGATAATGTTAAATATTTTGTGTCTTGTCTCAAAGGTCTGAGCTGAAAATAAAGCCTTTATTTCTTGTCATTTACCTGTACTGATGGTGTAAGTTAAAGTCATGTTGATCCCTATGTCTCCGTCCTGAGCTTTTATTGCCTCTGGCTCAATAGTCTGGAAAAACCCAGCCTGAAATATAACATACAAGGAGTTAATATAAACTTTCTGAAGATTGAATTATAAAGTAACACATCTTCAATAAACTCTGCTGTCAAAATGAAGGAAAACACCACTTTTTAGAAAACATAACAATTTTATGCATAGGACTGTCTAATTTGCTCATCAATATACCAAAAAACCCCAGAAATGCACCCCAACCTCATCAGCTTTGGCTGACTGTGTAGATTCGTTTAGCATATACATGAAGTAAATCACGTTAAAGGGGAATGGTCTGTGTATGTTTTGATAGTTTCTTTATTGGATTAAATCCAAAGTATCAGAAACAAGACAATGCTTCGGGTTAAATTTCGTCATCCCGATGCCAGGAGGAGAGCAGGCGGCATCTGAAGGACCTTCAGTTAGCGTAGCATTAACTGTAGCAACTCAAAATTCAGCAGAGTATGCTTTAGGGCGGGACTACTGTGATTGAAAGATCGCTGCACTCCTCTGCATTCCAAATATGGTAACTTCCGTTTATCGGTTGCAAAAAAATCAATTAAGTAAAATCGCCAGACTCGAGGCTTCAAAACGGCAGTCAACAAGCCAATGACTACGTACACTTCTTCTATACAGTCTATGGTTGAATTTGACGTATTTCTGAGTGTAAACGTGATTGTGTGGACTCAAATGTAGAGGTGAAATGCTGCCCCCTAACTGTCTGGAGCATGTGGCTAGTTCTAACACAACTTTAAAAAAAAGTGTTGGGAGGCATTTTTAAAGCTAAGACTTTTGCCTGTGAGAGAAATATTGCAGTATGTAATTTAAGAGACTCACCTGATTCTCTGGAATTAAGGCCTGGTACACGTTGTGGCTGAAATAAGGATTCAAGTTATCAAAGTCGACTACGTTAATCGTCACTGTGGCTGTGTCGTTTAAACCCCCATTATCCTGCAATGAACAAACACAACGCAGATCAATCAGGTATTCATGTTGTCAAGGCACTAAATAATTCTGAAGGTGTAGATGTGTGAATATGTTCAATTACCTTGGCTGTCACGAGGAAGTTGTAGTTTTGAGCTATATTGTAGTTCAAACGTCTCTTCAAAATAAAAGCTCCTGAGCTGGTCACGAGGAAGTCCTCTGAAGTTGGTTCCTTATGACAGAAAGTCACATGTCCATACAGATAAATGTTTCTCATCATGACACTTGTGAAGGCCCAGAGTGGCAGCAGCAACTTAAATGAAAGATATCTGTTTTATACAGTAAGTGTGATAATGTATCTGTGTGATTAAATTTGTTTTATCTTTTCCTGTAAAATTTGATTCTTTGTTGTCACTGTTTTACCTGTTTGTCAATTCAATTTTATGAACAGATGCACTGTGACAAACAGAGTTATTAATTGATTTAAATTGATCTTTTTTAACCATTTTCATTAAAAAAATCTAATGCGTAGACGGTTGAAAGCAGCTTACTTTAGAAATAATTTAAGATAAGGATAAGTAATATTGGTAGAATTAACGTATCCTCCTCTTACTTATTTCTTAAGTTAGCTGCTTTCAACCCTCGCATTATAATTTTTTATTATTTTATTTTAATAATTATTAAATGGCTTAAGTTTAGTTAGTTAGTTATCTCCAGTACAATCCAAATCATGCATTTCAACTTGTAAAACCAAAATAAACATCTTGAGTACATTTTCGAACGAGATTAATGTAATCATTACTCTGCTTCCACTATGCAGTAACAATATGAATGTATTTCCAACTGTACGAATACCTCTTTAAAGAGTATGTCAATGAAACAATACATAACACTGTAATTATTCTAAATATATAACATTAAATTTGGCTTTTCCAAATGTGATTATGTAATTATTATTTAATTACCATGGAATATGTCACTCTGTTGTGTGTTGGTGAGCTGTCTCCGTCCACAGCTGTCACTCGAAGAACCTCGCTGTCCACATTTTGAGTCTGAAAAAAGGCCCACAGATACAAATAAATATAGACATGCATGTTCTGTTGTTCCTATCAGTCCTTTAGCCTGAACAAATTATTTGTTACTACATGTATCCTCTCTAACTCATTCTATCACAGAGTACTTCTGATACTTTAGGCAGCATATTGGTAAGCAAGTCCAGAGCAGTAGATTTCATTGACTAACCTCAGACACAGAAGCGCTGTAGATCTTCTGTGTAAATATCGGGCTGTTGTCATTGAGATCGTTGATTTCCAGAGTCCGAGTGTTGTTGTACTGCAAGGTAAAAAACATAAATCTAAATATTTTGTTTTCTCATGTTAGTGAAAACTGTGACTTTGACACTTTACACCCACCTTAATTAAGCCGTCACACATGACAGAGTAATACAAGGTGCTGTCACTCTGAAAGACAAGAACAAACACACTGTTGAGATGATTTATGGGAAACGGTGCAAAACTGTGTGGAGTTCAGGTAGCTATAAAGCAGGAATTTAAAACTACTCTTCCTCCACTGGAGCTCAGCAAAGACACTGTCTGGCAAAAAGATGGAATTGAGCAATAAAAAGACAAACTTTGGAAGAAACTGCGACTGATGAAGCCGGATGAACTAAATAATGCTAGTTGTACAGAAGGAAACTTATTTTTTTGCCCTCCATCGCTTTATAAAATCTATTGAGCATGGACAGAAGGAATGATTTCAGCGACCAAAAAACCTTTCAAAGAAAAAATGTTGGATATAGCCTTGAAAAAATGGACCTATTCTTTAGGAACACAAAAATACACAATGTACTGTTTGTTGTAGTGTGTGTGTTGGTGTGAAACAGAACGAAGATCGATAGACGGAGAGACATCGTTTTTAGCCTGCTTGCTTTTCTTAGGTGTACTCAGCTGTACTTAAACTCGATAAGAGATAAACCAAGACGAGGTGTGGTTTCATTGGCCAAGGAAAAAGCTCTGGTTGTGGTGTCCAACCTTCCTTTTATAACCTCTTTTGGTTAGCGTGTATGTGCATGTGGATGTGCGTTTACATATGCACCTTTTGGCTCAGGTTAAATATTACCTAATATGACGACGCTATCATAATTCCTGGCAGAGGTTGTTGTTCCACTCAGGAATGTCTCTGTGCTTAACGTTCTATTTTAAGATTAATTTCATGCCATAGATTAGTCCCAACCGGTGGACTCTTTATCGCACAACTGGCCTGCAAAGTTCAGGACTGATCTAAATCAGTAGGTGGCATGTTGAGCCGTTTTCCACCCATGAAATACAGATTTTTATACATTTGTAAAGAAATGTCAACATTTACACCGGCATTAATATGTATCATCACAGTACAGTCATATATCTTAGTTTCCAGCTCCAAAAACATGTTTAACTGTTGAGTACCTCTTTAAGTCAAGTCATATGGCCCAATATCACTAATTTGCCAAATGGGGCTCTACAATCTGTACCGCATAAGACATCCTCCATCCTTGAAAGCACATGCCAAAATAGGCTATATATGTAATTTATTGGGAGAAATTCTATGTAAAATCAAACGTTCAGCACCCCCCATATAGCCCTCTTTAAGCATTTAAGATGCAGTAAACTTTTTTATAAATATGTATTATTTTACTTATTTCTGTTTTTGTGCTGCTGCAACTCCTGAATTCCCCCTTTTATCTCATTTTTATTAACGTTTTCTGTTTATGTTAATAGAAAACAAAAAAATAGCAGCATTTAAACTGAATTTGTAGGAGAAAGGGTTTTCCCCAACTCACGGCAGCCAGTTCGTCTGCGTCCAGCGGCTTCTTGGTGCGAACCATCGCGGTGGTGTCTCCCAACGTGAAGCTCAGCTCCAGAAACTCCAGGTGGGTCGGGAAGAGGTGGGGCACCAGCTTCACACCTTCTGTGATCCCAGTGAACTCCTCCACATCCCCTGCAGGGTCGTGGGAACATTGTGAGACGCGCTACTTAAACACATCATCTATCATTTGATGGACACAAAGCACCAACAGAAGCATTTCATTTTCCTTCGTGATGAAGTCAGGAGAGAAACAAACACAGGTCTTTCTCCTTCGTCATGATTTCTCAAGAAATCGCTGATGAACTTTGAATCAGTTATGGATTTCACTGATATAACACAACATTTTCAAATGTATGTTGATGCTTTCACAGGAGTGGCACATTTTCTAATTAACACAGACTATTAAAAAAAGCTGCATATTGAAATAAAATACTTTATCTTTGGCATATACGTATGGCAACCTCATAAATCATGACACTTTGCTCTCCCCTAAATACATACAAAGTACAATACAAACTATTTAATAATAAAAAGGTTTTGGTATCTGTTCCATTTTTTTTATATCTGGAATCAAGCCCAGGTATCACTTGGTACCGGATCTAAACCATATTTTGGGAAATCACACAAATTGTAAGCCCTCCATTGCCTAAAGATTTTGCTCAGAAAGCAACATGAGGGTAAGAAATATAACAATTAAACTGGTTATGATGCACATTAAAGCATCAAATAAAGAAGAATAAAGAATGGCCCTGGGGTAAGAGCTCGTTTTTGGAATGAAGTCGGAAACGTTGGACTTTCAGTCGCGTTTCAGAAATTGCTTCAAATATAACAAAATAAATACCAATGAACATGAATTTATTTAGCACTTTTTTTAGAGAGCACCTGAAATAAGGTGAATGAAATGATGAATAAAAGGTAAAACACGAAACCACTTCTATTTGATTTATTATTAATTAACAAAAATATGTGACTCTTGCAAAGAATTTCTAATCTATTATTATGATTTCTTTTTCAAAATGACACAGCTGCTAGATGGAGTGATTTTAATTTAATCAAAATTTACTATTTAATATGAATGTTACTTACCCATATATCCTTCATCCACTGAACCCACAACTTTATTGCTACCCTGAGCACAATTAATGGTTGAAGTACCTTGAGTAACAAAGAAAATAAAAGTTAATAGAGAATAGAGAGATCATAACAGGGTCATACACATGTTTTGGTTGAATGAGTCCAGCTTTATCTGTTGCTGAGATTTCTGAGGTACATACATGTAGAATTTTACCTGTGGTGCTACACACTGTACCTTTAAGTTATTTTCCACCATTCCACATGAGCAGAAATAAACAAAGGCCCAATAAAACAAACACTGTATCAGCTTTGTTAAAATGTTTCAATGAATCTGTATGTGTTATTTGTAATTTGTGATTTTGGGCTATACAAAAGAAATTGAATTGAATTGAATGACAAACACAGTTTCAAGTACATGAGAATATACTGTGTTTATTTTAGTTTTTGCCATCTCATATCTGTTGTTTATCAGTGTAAATACAATTACACTACACTGAAAACTCTGATTAATACATAATATTGTCTACAAATACACTGAACCATTTGATTAAGAATACGTTTTGTGTGTTGCAGTTTCTTTTTTTTTTTTTTACAAACGGTTAGCACCTGACATTGGACTTTGAAACAATAAAACTTAATGTGAGGCGTAATCAAACTGATATGACAGCAAGCTTTCATGCAGACGCAAAGCAGATATAAGGTTGAGTCAAGCCACCGAGTATCTGCTTGCTGCTTGAGTGGGCGTAGGACGTAGGGACAGGTGTCACCTGACAGAAGGCCCAGTAGATTTATGAAACCCACTGCAGTGCCTGATGATAGGCCAAATCATCCAGTATACCGGGCTTCCATATGAATCATCATCCAACGTTTGCCACATTACGTGCACTGATTATGTTTTTCCTCCTTTAAGCCTCCGCGCCGCTGATGGGCATGACCAAAGACATCATGTTATCGGGAACTCCTTCAAATTTGGCACAAAGGTCCGCTTTGACTCAACGATGTACTGATCAGATTTTGGTGGTCAAAGGTCACTGTGACCTCACAAAACACATTTGAATTCACACTCAAGATATATATTATATATTAATGATACATTTCTAATGGGATAAAATATAAAAGGTTGGTATTCAACTGAGGAGATAATTCTAGTTCATTTATATTTCAAAACTTGAAACCATACATATGGGGAAAACAAATGTTATACCTGGATGATATGGTATTTTTAACAACTTTCCAAGAGAAAGCCCAGAAAAGTATATGTACATATGCATCACAGTATACTGAAATAAAGATTCATATTTCTTGTATCTTGAGATGATTTATGAAGAGGTTATCCCATCTCTAGATAAAATCTTTATTTATTATGCTAGCAATATTTTAAAAAGATTTAAATTTACTTTTTAAATAATCGGCCTACTCAAGGATTGCTTTTAAGAGCTCTTCCAGTATTTGAGGGCTAGTCTGAGAATTGAAACCATTTCTCATGCATACAATTTTAGTTTCTACATTATTTAACCCTTCTGCCTGAGATTTGTCGCAGACCAGGCCTGGTCTTGACGTTCCTAATATTGGTTTCAGAAGACTATCTTCCTCACAGTGTTGGGCCCTGCCCCAAAGTGACTGTATTTGTTTTGGGAGGATTGAAATAACAGATTCGGACACAAAAAACATGTCTCTGTAGTTGATACCGACTCAGTCAATATAACTAAAGTCCAGTACCTTCAACATAGACATAAGACCCACCCTCATTGTTCCCACTGTTTACTGTTTTATATCAAATCTGTTTCATTTGATCCGGCTCCACTCACCTATAGGAAGTCCAGTGACGACAAACACATTAATGCAGAAAACGAGAAGGAGACCGACCCGGATGGAACCACCTGTGTCCATATCGGCTCGGTTATGTTTTCCCAAAACCTGAAAGCCGACACTGAACTAATCACCTGAATAACAGGCGTTAAGAAGCTTCTGCAGTTCACCTCGCCCTCCTTTCCAGCAATCCTGTTTTATGGCTGGTTGTAAATTGTTACAGATATCACTGTTGGTGCGAAACAGCAGGACCAAGTCTGAGTTTCATTTAACCTGAAACATGTTTAAGAATCATGTGTTAACTTCACATGTGGAGAAGGTTGGGCTACGTTTAGCTATCGATGAAGGTCAAGCCTCTGCTGCTGCACATTTGTATTTTAGCTCAGGGGTGATTTTTTGACCTTGTTTGTACCTTTCATGTGATTTTTATTGTGTTTTCCTTTTGTAGATTGTCATATCTTTGTGGAGTATTATAAAATGTTTGTCTCTTTGTTAACTACTTCTCCGGTTGGAGGACTGAATGTTAGAAACCATTCTAGAAGTGCACTGTTTTATGTAAAGTGTTTTTTACGTTACCTCTACTTCCTCTTCCTCTTCTGCACTTTTGACCCGTAGCTGACCCTCAACAGCTCCGACTTCTGATGAATTATCCGTCTTTCATCTTGAAGTCATGAAGACGAGGCTAAAAAAACGGTACATTTTCACAACATGTGTGGTGCCTTAAGAAATCACTGGAAGTAGTTTGATATCTTTCAAAACAGTCCTTTGTATCTCCGCTGTTGACTGACTTGACACGTTTGTGAAGCTGACTTCCCTTTTTCGTCTCTGCTGAAATCAGCCATGATGAAGAGCAGATTTTGTTTGACACTGTTTAAGTAATATTAGTGGCTGTTAAAAAAAAACTTTAGTGGAATAGAAAGTACAATATTTCCATCTGAAATGCAATGGATTAGATGTATAAAGTATGGTTACTTTGAAGGATCAGCTGATTACAGAGTTGGATTTGAGTTGGTTTATATCTATTACAATTAAAAAAAGGTGATTATGGAACGGTTACGGCTCACTAGCACAAATAACACTGCTGGTATGAACGTTTATGATCAAGTGGATTTAGCCCGCACTAAAGAGGTGGTGAAGTTAACAGTTGTGTGGACAACAAGACACAAAAATGAGATTTATGCCTTGAATTCTGTTAGTTTCGGTTGAACTTGAAATAATATGACTTAATTCTTGTAATATTACAAATTTCTTCTCAAATTATTACGACCGCTATCAACTTCCCAGAGAACACAGGTATGTGAGATATGTTTTGACTTGTAGGATTTTTTTTTACGTGAGCCGAAAAAGTGCTAAAACACATATGAGTTATTAAATTCCAAAGGTTTATGAATTAATTAAATTTATCTTTGAGGTGAATAGGTGCCGCGTGCACATTCATAGAGGTTAAAGACACAAAAGAGGAGGGAAGACTAAATCATACACGACATGTGTGTTGATTATATTTGTCAAAATTTCAAATTGTGATCTGGCTCATGAATTTATTGTTTTCTTTTACATGAATAAAGAATTTTCCACAGTAAGTTGGTGTAGAAAAAAAATCACCAAAATGCAGGAATTAAGTGTTTAATGCTCAAAATGTTCTCAATTTGTTTTATGAAGAAAGTCAATAATTTATCAATAATAAGTCAATAATCAGGATTAGGACTTCTATCATTGAGAGGAAATTAATAACTGAAGCTAAAGTACATGCATGCCTGGTGTGTATGTGTTTTCTGCGTGTGTGTGTGTGTGTGTGTGTGTGTGTGTGTGTGTGTGTGTGTGTGTGTGTGTGTGTGTGTGTGTGTGTGTGTGTGTGTGTGTGTGTGTGCGTGTGAGCTTTGTGTGACAAAGGTGTTGTAGAGGTTCTATTGATGATGCGTTCATGGAACAGTTCCACTCTCAGGAGATGACATCACAACATTCCATTGGAAAATCCACTTGTTTGGCGATCTCAGTCATTTTCAGTTGGAAGACAAACGAAGTAAGAGACTACGGCGAAGTGACTTGAAGACATTTAAGATCATCAATCTGGAAGACCAGCAACATTGTACAGCGATATAGAAACGACTTAAATGAGCTGCAAAGAGAATAAGTTGACGTCCGAGAAGGACGAGGCTGAGGGCGCGGAGAAAGTCACTGTGATGCAGCAACAAACACGTGACTTGGAAGAGAAGCTCTAAACAGAGGGTTCAGACTATCTGGATGTGTTCGGATCTTTACTTGAAGGCTTGGAGAGGGAGAATAGGGGCTTATTTAGTCACACAGAACAACTTCCAATGAGCTGCAAAGACGATAACTTGACGATCGCAGATGTGTCTAAAGAGGACACGGCTGGAAGCGCCAATAAAGAAGAAGACACAGTTCAGGAGCCTAATTCCTTGGCACAAAAAGAAGATGATGTATGCAACCAAGAGGAGCTCGAGATCACTGAGGGGGACGACGTCCTCCAAAAACAAACCTGTGACTACGAAGAGAAGCTGCAAACAGAGCGGTCCGGGGGACTGGATTGGCTCGGATCTATTCTCGAAGTCTTGGAGAAGGTGAAAAAGACCATTATCAGTCAAACAGAACAACTTCCAATGAGCTGCACAGACGATAATGTGACGTTCAAAGATGTGTCCGAGAAGGACGAGGCTGAGAGCGCAGAGAAAGTCACCGGGATTCAACGACAGGATGAGATCCAAGAGCCTGATTCATTAGCGCAAAAAGAAAATTATGTTGGCGCCAAGGAGGAGCTCAAGACCTCTGAGGGTGACAACGTCCACCAACAAGAATCATGTGACTTGGAAGAGAAGCTTCCAGCGGAGGGGTCAGGCTGTCTGGATAGGCTTGAACCTAAACCGGAAGCTTTGGAGAGTCACAACAAGGCCTTAAGCAATGAGGTGGAGCAGCTTAAAATGCGTTACGAACGAATGGCTGAAAAGTACATGGCAGAGAGGAGGGAAAAAGAGGCCATGCAAAATACAATTCAGGAACTCAACATCAAGCTCCAAAACAACATGGATTTGTCAACGCAGCAGCTTAAGGCCTCTGAGATGGGGAAGATCCTCTGCCAAGAATTAGATGACCTTCGTGAGACACTCCAAAAACAGCGTGATGAAGACAGTCAACTCAGAGCCTGGGAGAAGGAGAGGAAGGCCCACCTTCGAGAGCTGGAGGATGTGAAACTGTGCTACGAAGGAAAAACTTTGAGATTCCACGATATGTTCGACAAGCTGAAGGCTGAAAAAGCCCAAAGGGAGGCCATTAAGGAAGAGCAGTTCAAAAGAATTCAGGCGCTCAATTTCACGG
This sequence comes from Anoplopoma fimbria, assembly GCF_027596085.1. NCBI lineage: Eukaryota > Metazoa > Chordata > Actinopteri > Perciformes > Anoplopomatidae > Anoplopoma > Anoplopoma fimbria. The sequence goes on from NC_072457.1 coordinate 4,088,547, forward strand.
TCAGACAGCAACAGGATTTCTGCACCCAGCAGAAGCTGAGGGCCTCTGAGAAGGAGAAGGTGCTTTCTCTGAAGGTGGCTGAGTTGGAGGAAAATATCTCCTGCTATGAGAAAGGAGCTCGCCCAAAGACCATCGGGTTCAACTTGGACGATGAGGACGTCACTGACGAGGAAGCTTCAGAGAAGCAGAAAAAGTCCAAGAAGAGAAATGGGTGGAAGAAAGTCGGTTATAACATCAAACCATGGCATTGGGGCAAAACCTAGAAGATAAAATTCTGATACTTCAGTAATAGTTTGACATTTTGGGATTACTCTGAACAAAAAAACGAAATGTATAAACAACAATTTGCTGCGTCAAACTATTACTTAGTTATTAAGAGCAGCATGGCGGTCATTGGTTGGAACTGTGGCTTCAAAACAAGGGGGGTCACAGTTTTCAATCTGCCAAGTGCCTGCGTGGGCTTTCTCTGGGTTCTCCAGTTTCCACCCACAACATTTTCAATAAAAAATATTAGCATTTGAATTTCTGCTGTTATGGCTTTCCTTATCATTTATTGTCACAAGTGTTGCTAGTTAAGATTTACAAGTCAGAGAATAAGTGCATTAGGTTCTTCAACCGTCTGTCTCCTCAGATGCAAACTCCAGTTGGTGTACAAACCTTGAGTCTGAGGTCATTTATCTATACATTCTTGTTTTTATTTTTTACTGGTTGCTAGGGAGGATACTCCAATTAACTAAATACGTTCGGAGCCTTTTACTTTGTTGTATTTAGATTAAGGTGGAATGCACGTGAAATGAATAACTTTAAAGATGGACTCCGTACTTCAGCTCCCGCTATGAGAGAGAATTTCCTCACAGCTCAAGTGTAAGAGGAAGTGACTTGACCATGTACTGGCCTCTGTGTTTCTGATCATATCTCCATCTTCAATTTGCAAGTCAGGATGAAGAGACAGATTAAGTTCATCAGTGAAAAAATAGTTCCTGAGAAACCAAGAGTTTTTGGCCTCTTTTCTATCATTATTTTGACTTAATGTCACATTTCTTGTATGTTTCAGTACTGGTGCTGCAACGGATCATAAAACTTACGGTTTAAATCGGATCACGGATCAGTTAAGCACAAATTAAAAAAGGGAGCAAAGATTAAAAAAGGGAGCAAATGTAAATTTTAGAGATCGTTTTTTGCCGCTGATACCAATTGCTCATCATGATCCATGTTTGCAGATACAGTTATCTTTTATTTTGTTTGATTATAGCAGCTGGTCTACAAGGCTCCACATAAAAAAAAATGTTTTGCCACGGTCCCAAATCCATTTAAATCACTCTGAAGTCTGCAAACCATCAGAAATTCTAATTGTTCTCCTTTTACTTTGTAAAAAACCTTGAGATTCCACGATATGTTCGACAAGCTGAAGGCTGGAAAAGCCCAAAGGGAGGCCATTAAGGAAGAGCAGTTCAAAATAATTCAGGTGCTTAACATCAAGGTCAGACAGCAACAGGATTTCTGCACCCAGCAGAAGCTGAGGGCCTCTGAGAAGGAGAAGGTGCTTTCTCTGAAGGTGGCTGAGCTGGAGGAAAAGATCTCCTGCTATGAGAAAGGAGCTCGCCCAAAGACCATCGGGTTCAACTTGGACGATGAGGACGTCACTGACGAGGAAGCTTCAGAGAAGCAGAAAAAGTCCAAGAAGAGAAATGGGTGGAAGAAAGTCGGTTATAACATCAAACCATGGCATTGGGGAAAAACCTAGAAGATAAAATTCTGCTACTTTAGTAATAGTTTGACATTTTGGGATTACTCTGAACAAAAAAACAAAATGTATAAACAACAATTTGCTGCGTGAAACTATTACTTAGTTATTAAGAGCAGCACGGCGGTCATTGGTTGGAACTGTGGCTTCAAAACAAGGGGGGTCACAGTTTTCAATCTGCCAAGTGCCTGCGTGGGCTTTCTCTGGGTTCTTCAGTTTCCACCCACAACATTTTCAATAAAAAATATTAGCATTTGAATTTCCGCTGTTATGGCTTTCCTTATCATTTATTGTCACAAGTGTTGCTAGTTAAGATTTACAAGTCAGAGAATAAGTGCATTAGGTTCTTCAACCGTCTGTCTCCTCAGATGCAAACTCCAGTTGGTGTACAAACCTTGAGTCTGAGGTCATTTATCTATACATTCTTGTTTTTATTTTTTACTGGTTGCTAGGGACGATACTCCAATTAACTAAATACGTTCGGAGCCTTTTACTTTGTTGTATTTAGATTAAGGTGGAATGCACGTGAAATGAATAACTTTAAAGATGGACTCCGTACTTCAGCTCCCGCTATGAGAGAGAATTTCCTCACAGCTCAAGTGTAAGAGGAAGTGACTTGACCATGTACTGGCCTCTGTGTTTCTGATCATATCTCCATCTTCAATCTGCAAGTCAGGATGAAGAAAGAAAGTTCATCAGTGAAAAAATAGTTCCTGAGAAACCAAGAGTTTTTGGCCTCTTTTCTATCATTATTTTGACTTAATGTCACATTTCTTGTATGTTTCAGTACTGGTGCTGCAACGGATCATAAAACTTACGGTTTAAATCAGATCACGGATCAGTTAAGCACAAATTAAAAAAGGGAGCAAAGATTAAAAAAGGGAGCAAATGTAAATTTTAGAGATCGTTTTTTGCCGCTGATACCAATTGCTCATCATGATCCATGTTTGCAGATACAGTTATCTTTTATTTTGTTTGATTATAGCAGCTGGTCTACAAGGCTCCACATAAAAAAAAATGTTTTGCCACCGTCCCAAATCCATTTAAATCACTCTGAAGTCTGCAAACCATCAGAAATTCTAATTGTTCTCCTTTTACTTTGTAAAAAACCTTGAGATTCCACGATATGTTCGACAAGCTGAAGGCTGGAAAAGCCCAAAGGGAGGCCATTAAGGAAGAGCAGTTCAAAAGAATTCAGGCGCTCAACATCACGGTCAGACAGCAACAGGATTTCTGCACCCAGCAGAAGCTGAGGGCCTCTGAGAAGGAGAAGGTGCTTTCTCTGAAGGTGGCTGAGTTGGAGGAAAATATCTCCTGCTATGAGAAAGGAGCTCGCCCAAAGACCATCGGGTTCAACTTGGACGATGAGGACGTCACTGACGAGGAAGCTTCAGAGAAGCAGAAAAAGTCCAAGAAGAGAAATGGGTGGAAGAAAGTCGGTTATAACATCAAACCATGGCATTGGGGAAAACCTAGAAGATAAAATTCTGCTACTTTAGTAATAGTTTGACATTTTGGGATTACTCTGAACAAAAAAACAAAATGTATAAACAACAATTTGCTGCGTGAAACTATTACTTAGTTATTAAGAGCAGCACGGCGGTCATTGGTTGGAACTGTGGCTTCAAAACAAGGGGGGTCACAGTTTTCAATCTGCCAAGTGCCTGCGTGGGCTTTCTCTGGGTTCTCCAGTTTCCGCCCACAACATTTTCAATAAAAAATATTAGCATTTGAATTTCCGCTGTTATGGCTTTCCTTATCATTTATTGTCACAAGTGTTGCTAGTTAAGATTTACAAGTCAGAGAATAAGTGCATTAGGTTCTTCAACCGTCTGTCTCCTCAGATGCAAACTCCAGTTGGTGTACAAACCTTGAGTCTGAGGTCATTTATCTATACATTCTTGTTTTTATTTTTTACTGGTTGCTAGGGACGATACTCCAATTAACTAAATACGTTCGGAGCCTTTTACTTTGTTGTATTTAGATTAAGGTGGAATGCACGTGAAATGAATAACTTTAAAGATGGACTCCGTACTTCAGCTCCCGCTATGAGAGAGAATTTCCTCACAGCTCAAGTGTAAGAGGAAGTGACTTGACCATGTACTGGCCTCTGTGTTTCTGATCATATCTCCATCTTCAATCTGCAAGTCAGGATGAAGAAAGAAAGTTCATCAGTGAAAAAATAGTTCCTGAGAAACCAAGAGTTTTTGGCCTCTTTTCTATCATTATTTTGACTTAATGTCACATTTCTTGTATGTTTCAGTACTGGTGCTGCAACGGATCATAAAACTTACGGTTTGAATCGGATCACGGATCAGTTAAGCACAAATTAAAAAAGGGAGCAAAGATTAAAAAAGGGAGCAAATATAAATTTTAGAGATCGCTTTTTGCCGCTGATACCAATTGCTCATCATGATCCATGTTTGCAGATACAGTTATCTTTTATTTTGTTTGATTATAGCAGCTGGTCTACAAGGCTCCACATAAAAAAAAATGTTTTGCCACCGTCCCAAATCCATTTAAATCGCTCTGAAGTCTGTAAACCATCAGAAATTCTAAGTGTTCTCCTTTTACTTTGTAAAAAACCTTGAGATTCCACGATATGTTCGACAAGCTAGAGGCTGAAAAAGCCCAAAGGGAGGCCATTAAGGAAGAGCAGTTCAAAAGAATTCAGGCGCTTAACATCAAGGTCAGACAGCAACAGGATTTCTGCACCCAGCAGAAGCTGAGGGCCTCTGAGAAGGAGAAGGTGCTTTCTCTGAAGGTGGCTGAGCTGGAGGAAAAGATCTCCTGCTATGAGAAAGGAGCTCGCCCAAAGACCATCGGGTTCAACTTGGACGATGAGGACGTCACTGACGAGGAAGCTTCAGAGAAGCAGAAAAAGTCCAAGAAGAGAAATGGGTGGAAGAAAGTCGCTTATAACATCAAACCATGGCATTGGGGCAAAACCTAGAAGATAAAATTCTGATACTTCAGTAATAGTTTGACATTTTGGGATTACTCTGAACAAAAAAACTAAACGTATAAAAAACAATTTGCTGCGTGAAACTATTACTTAGTTATTAAGAGCAGCACGGCGGTCATTGGTTGGAACTGTGGCTTCAAAACAAGGGGGTCACAGTTTTCAATCTGCCAAGTGCCTGCGTGGGCTTTCTCTGGGTTCTCCAGTTTCCACCCACAACATTTTCAATAAAAAATATTAGCATTTGAATTTCCGCTGTTATGGCTTTCCTTATCATTTATTGTCACAAGTGTTGCTAGTTAAGATTTACAAGTCAGAGAATAAGTGCATTAGGTTCTTCAACCGTCTGTCTCCTCAGATGCAAACTCCAGTTGGTGTACAAACCTTGAGTCTGAGGTCATTTATCTATACATTCTTGTTTTTATTTTTTACTGGTTGCTAGGGACGATACTCCAATTAACTAAATACGTTCGGAGCCTTTTACTTTGTTGTATTTAGATTAAGGTGGAATGCACGTGAAATGAATAACTTTAAAGATGGACTCCGTACTTCAGCTCCTGCTATGAGAGAGAATTTCCTCACAGCTCAAGTGTAAGAGGAAGTGACTTGACCATGTACTGGCCTCTGTGTTTCTGATCATATCTCCATCTTCAATCTGCAAGTCAGGATGAAGAGACAGATTAAGTTCATCAGTGAAAAAATAGTTCCTGAGAAACCAAGAGTTTTTGGCCTCTTTTCTATCATTATTTTGACTTAATGTCACATTTCTTGTATGTTTCAGTACTGGTGCTGCAACGGATCATAAAACTTACGGTTTAAATCGGATCACGGATCAGTTAAGCACAAATTAAAAAAGGGAGCAAAGATTAAAAAAGGGAGCAAATATAAATTTTAGAGATCGCTTTTTGCCGCTGATACCAATTGCTCATCATGATCCATGTTTGCAGATACAGTTATCTTTTATTTTGTTTGATTATAGCAGCTGGTCTACAAGGCTCCACATAAAAAAAAAATGTAAGTATGTAAACCTTCAGAAATTCTAATTGTTCTCCTTTTACTTTGTCATCACCCCATGTAAGTTTTCTTTTTTAACTTTTATTTATTAAAACCCCTGTTTAATCATCCCTTGGTTCCTCCTGTTATGTCTGCATTTGGGTCCATCTCCTGCCTCTCTACTAAAACCTGACTTCATTATAACCCTCATGAAGTGAAAAAGTGAAAAGAGAAGCTGGATGTAAAATGAACACAGTGATGCATTACTAGTATGTCGACAGGTGGAGTTTGGCCACACTTCAATACTTCTATTTAACAGGTCCATTATATTATTTGTACTCGGACAATAAACCTGTTTTGAATAAAATGTAATATTTAAGGAATTAATCCATTGCACTAATTTAGCCAACACTACAATTTAGAAATGCTCTGTTCATTTTGTTTGATGTGTAGTATTCAGTGTTTTTACTGTAGTGTTGATTAAACAGTGGAAAGTACTGATCGGATGTAAACATGTGAGCTCTTATCTAACTAATAACACCTTCTTATAAATCTTCCTCATTTCTGAGAAAATTCAAAAGAGGAAGCTGGGGTCATGGTGTCATTTTGAGGGTGAGGCGATGGTCACACGCTGCTCTATAAAAATGTTCCTTCCTTCTGATTCTTTTCACTGCTGGAAAACGTTGCCACCTAAAGCAAGAGAAGAAGAAGAAGACGACGGCTTCAGAGGTTTCTTGGAACATCTCTCTCCACCAGACAGGTACAAGTTACCCGACAAACAAACGCCAAAGATTTGTGTTAAATATATGGAATATGTTTTTTGAGATATGGTTTTTAAAATATTTTTTTTTTTAAAAATGTGCATTTTGTAGCATAAATAATGGTAAACAATATAGTAATAAAACCACTGAGCATCTGTGTACATTTATGTAGAGGTGGGCGGGCAGAATTCTACAGCATGAATTTTGACAATTGAGATGCATCTATTGATCATCTACAGATCAAAACGGACGTGTTTTCAGCTGACTGGTTGTTTCATATTTTATTTAACACATTTGTGTCACTTTACGTGAGCACCCAGCGGCAAAGTCTGCACAGCAGAACTTTGATGATAGTAAATTAAAACGATATCATGTCAAAAATGTAAACTTGTTACTTGAAGCTATACAGTTGTTTGCAAGACTAGAATTAAATACAAATACAATTTTTTCCTGCCTACTGTGAGTTACATGTTTACTGCAAATAACCTTTACAAATGACCAAAACAATCTGGGTTAAGTTATAGTCTTTTTTTCCACGTAATGACAATATTGCCTTGATTATTAACTTAAAATTGTATCCAGATGGCTGGACTGTGGTTGAAGACTGTGACGCTGGTATTCTTCCTGTTTGCTGGAAGTTTGGCTGCTGTGGACCAGAACAAGCTTGCACAGCTTATACAAGCCGTCAAGACTCAGTGAGTCAACACACCTGACTGCTCATTGTCTCATGATTTTAACGCATGTCCATCAAGGACAGCATTTAGCTTGGCAGAAGCAAAGGAGAGTCTGCGATCTTGGATATTAAATGATATATAAGCTTTGATTCATCATAATAAGAGATATTTGAGTTACTGCGAGTTGATAGCACAGGTCCCTATAGATGGCAGTGTTGGTCAGACTGCCTCCCCAGTTCAGTCATATGAGTGATATTTGTCATAAAAATACTATTTAGTTTGAGTGTCTTTCCTGTTTTTATACCTTCAGCACAGTCATTGTGAGTGTGCTAGAATGAGATTTACTTGTCTCTTCAGAAAACATATTCTCTTCTTCCTATTCCAAAATAGGATACATTGCTACTATGAAAATATTAAACACAGAAGGTTGAACTTGTGAAATCAGTTTCAAAGCATCTTAAGTTGTTGCAAAGCTGATTAGTTATCGCAGTCTGTTGCCAGATGACCATCTATTGTGTTCTGAAAAGCTTGTTTATGTTTGACAGCCTCAACTGGAGCGTCTGGACACTGTAGTGTATCTCTACGTTTTAATGTACACTTTATTTCAACACTTTATATTTTATAAATATTTTTTATATCTTTCATGGCCCCCAGAATCTGCCTCTCTTTGTCCGGGCGAGGCGGTGTTGCTTGTCTCACAGGCTGTTAAGAATTTCAAAATGTTGTTAATAAATCTGTTATAATTATTATATATTATTATTGATGAGCTCAGACGTTATCGGTTCTGTTATCTTTACTTTGTAACTTTTTGGTTTAATTTATTAACCCTAGTAAAAAGACAAAACTTTATCAAGACACATGTAGCTTTATGCAAGCACAGTCCACTAGCTCAACTAATAGTTAACCGTAGCAAACAGGCAACAATACAATCTGTCAGTATGTAGTTTAGCTTAGTTTGACACATATCTTCAAATTCTTATGTACACTGAGACAAAGCAGCCCCTCCTCTCTCTACCAGAGTTACTGCAGGCTGAGCATCAGCAGAGGGAGGAGGACTGATACTGACTGGTGTTTGTGTTCCTCGCTCTTTATAAACTTCACTCAGAATATCATTTATTTAATTAATTAATTTAATTTATTTTAGATTTGTTTTCAGTGAGATATTAATGATTGTAAATAGCGACTTTGCTGGTGTAAACATTACTGTTGCTACTGTAGAGACACATTTAGTTCAATTTACAATATAAATAACTTCTAATCCTGATTTGTTGATTGTTTTTTTTAAAATAATATTAAAAAAACAATCATTTAATGATAAAGAATAACCTAGAAGAGTACCTGTAACATGTTGTGCTCTCTGTTGACAGGTACCCAATACAGGGTATGTTCAGTTTCGCTCTAAGCATCCAGGGAATGGACCAGAACCAATTGGACCAAATCTTTGAAGACAACCCTCAAGACGTGGTGACACAAATGGTTTCAAAACGTGAGGTGTACACAGGCAAGAGACTTAATGTAGCAAAATTAAAAGGACATGAGCATGCTGAATGGCGAGTTTTGAAGGACCTGAACCTTGAAAGCAATACGGGTGATTTGTTGGTCATCTACTGTCAATCTTCCTCTTGTCCCAGAACTTGTACAGAAATCAACGGTCCTTACAACATCATGGATAAGATCGATATTGTCATTGAAAAGGGAAAGTGGAGTGAAAAGGTCTTTGTGTTTGAAAACGTATTCCAGCCCAAGACAGAAGATATCGATGTCGATGAACTGAAACAGGCTCTTGTAAATCTTGCAACATCTAAAATCAAACTTGCAAACATATTTCGCTGTTACACACCGCAAAACCATGATTTTCAGTGCACAAGCTGCTCCAGTGGTGGAGAAGTGGCAAATGTGTGTTATGATTACAACCTCAGAGGAAGGAGCAGGAGTAGGAGCAGGAGTAGAGGAGGGAGCAAGAGTAGGAGCAGGAGTAGGAGCAGGAGTAGAGGAGGGAGCAAGAGTAGGAGCAGGAGTAGGAGCAGGAGTAGAGGAGGGAGCAAGAGTAGGAGCAGGAGTAGGAGCAGGAGTAGAGGTGGGAGCAAGAGTAGGAGCAGGAGTAGGAGCAGGAGTAGGGTGGGAGCAGGAGTAGGAGCAGGAGTACAGGCAGGGGGGTAGGGACTGCATTGATGCGGGTAACAACAACATGATAAGGACCTGAGAATCTCAATAGCAGCCCCAATAAAGCTTACTGATTGAAATCAGCACCGCATGCTTAATAATAATAATAATATGTTTTGATAGATTTAATGACTCAAATTCTCTTAATGCCTGCAGTGGCAGTGATACTGAAAGGATTCCCAGTTTCCAAACTACTCTGCAAAAGTACAGCCAGTGTGTTTCATTTGGGCCGGAGCAAAATGTCATAATTGATCTTTATTTTGCTAGTTACTTAATACATTTCTCATGACGACCAAGCATCAAGCACTTCTGTGCCGCGATGTCAATACTATGAATGGATTTGTTTTCCCATCTTCCCGAGCAAACCCGACTCGAAAAAAAAGACACTTTAAAGTTTAAAAAACTAAAAAATATGTTGTCAAATTCCCAAGATGATATTGTTTCAAATAAGCACCAGCCCATTTGCTGGTACTATGTAGTAATTTGAAATATATAGACTTGAAAAGCTATTTGGTTTGTTTAATCTGCCAATTAAAGGTTTGGTATCTTTGTCTTGAGTTACAGCCAGTTCACCTGACCAACCACAGGGAATGTGACCTCAGTGCACATGACTGTTACTATGTAACTGATGGGAAAACATTCGCTGACGGTGAACAGATTATTTAATTTTGTTTCCACATATATCACTGTACTTCTGTCAAGCATTGCCAAATCCTCTGATGTTATGTTCTTTCTGATTAAAGCTTGGCTCAGCATTTATTATGGTCTGTCTGTGTGCAATGTCTCCTGTACAAACTCACTACACCGACACACTGTAAATAAGAGAGTCATTTGATGGTATGAATAGTGAGAGGGGTATCCGTGTTTGGAAACCACAGTGAATGTTGACATAGAGAGCATACAAAGAGAGTGAATACAATGTAAATTTAAGTAAAGACTTAAAAATCTATATCAGACACTCACAGTTTAGCTCTCCTTTGCCTGTTCAGTCACTGTTTCAGGATCATTCAGTTGAACCACAAGAATCCCAGCAAACACACTAAATGAGAGGGGAAAGTACCCTAGTGCATCCTACGCTGCTCCCCCAGTGGACAGCAACTTATATGAGGTTTGCAAACGGGCCGCGTCCAAATTGGGAATACAATGGCCGGCAGCCCAGGACACTTTGGGTTTTGTCCACTATTTCTCAGGGGTACAGACTACAGTTCGCTATGAAACCACCCAGATTCAACGGTGTGTTAGTTTCAGTGGCTAAACAAACAAGCGATCAGAGCGGTCCCGAGGAGGAAGCTCTACGGGGTTTTTACTCCTGTTACTTCCTCATCCCGAAGAAGGGGAGTTCATCCCTCCGCCCCATTTTAGACCTCCGTGTGTTAAACAAACACCTACGCAAATACACATTCAGGATGTTAACACACAAAGTGCTCTGTCGTTTGTAACAATCGATCTCTCGGACGCTTATTTTCACATCGCCATTTATCCTGCACACCGGAAGTTTCTCAGGTTTGCTTATCAGGGCAGAGCCTACGAGTACCAAGCCATCCCGTTCGGGCTGTCGGTTGTGTTGGAGGCTCTCACTCATCACCCATTTGAGCCTATAGAGGCGGTGGGGATGAAGTTTATTTCACTTAAAACTGTGTTGCTCTTAGCTCTAACCACAGCAAAGCGGGTGAGTGACTTACAGGTTTTATTCGTTTGCCCTTCCTGCTTGCAGTTTGCTCCAGGGCATGCCAAGGTCTGTATGCGGCCCAACCCGGCCTTTGTGCCTAAGGTAGTGGAGTCAGCCTACAGATGTCCCACAGTGGAGCTTTCAGCTTTCCACCCACCTCCATTTTCCTCCTCAGAGGAACAGGTGCTTAACACATTATGCCCAGTGCCGGCGCTACATGTGTATATGAGTAGATCAGCAGGTTTCAGGAAAGGGGATCAGCTGTTTGTGTCCTGGGCTACTCCCCACAAAGGCAAACCAGTGTCCCGCCAGAGGCTGTCCCACTGGATTGTGGAGGCCATATCTCTGGCCTATAGCTGCAGGGGTTTTCAGCCCCCCCAGGGTTTAAAGGCTCATCCCACAAGGAGTATGGCCACTTCCTGGGCCCTTTTCAAGGGTGTTTCAGTGCAGGATATTTGTGCTGCAGCGAGCTGGGCTACGCCTCACACTTTTGTAAGGTTTTACAGGCTCGATGTCTCTGGGTCATCCTTGGCACATGCTGTGCTAGAGGCAAACGTGCCAGAGTCCCTGTGATGATCTCTGCCGGGCGAAACAATATTCAGCTTCGGGAGATTTCATGCAATCCGGGAGTGGTCTATATCTCCCATAGTGAAACACCGAACGAAGTTAGAAAAATAACTTTAGGTTACTTAACGTAACCCCGGTTCTTTGATAACAGAGTGAGGTGTTTCACCATCACATCCCTCCTTGCATTGACACAGAAATAAATCGGTCTAGAATGATTCGGGATGGGACGGTCGACTGTGGAAATATGAGGGGGCGGGGCCCCAGCACAGTTCGACCTGTCTGTCAGTGACAGACGTGGTGTCATTGGAGCTTCCATAGTTGGTCACGCCGAGGCGATTCCCATAGTGAAACACCCCACTCTGTTATCAAAGAACCGGGGTTACGTTAAGTAACCTAAAGTTATGAGGGCTACGTATCAACACTAAATGTACGATGTTCAACTTCCTAAATGAGACAGCAAAATGTCTTTCTTCTACATCGTTACTCAAGAGTCTTGCTTAAATAAGGGCATGGTTCCATTCTGAGGGTTTGGCCACCGGTCAACCCACCTTTATAAAAATGTCACTTTCTTCTGACTGCATTCACAGCCACAGCCACTCGCACTGAGAAGAAAACAGATGATAACATCGTTCTCCACCAAAGCAGGTAATACGATTTTCCTTGAAAACTCAAATTACATAAGACAAAAAGAAATAAGGTAAATGGGGGTTTCCTCTTCACAAAGAATTTGTTGTGAGGGATTGAAAGATCGAGAATAAGAGGTTTTAAGTTTCATGCCTTGTTAACACCAAAAGTAATTTTTTGCTTGCTTTTTATGACGTATTAGAGTTCAACATTTGTCAGTGTGATTTTCAAAAGTTCCAAAACAAAGCTTTTGAACTGATGAACAAGATCAAATGATAGACTCTAGTAACAGTAAACCCATGTTTTTGCCTCAATTTATTGTTTTATAAACCTTGTTGTTTTTACATATTTACTCTTTACTGAGTCTTTGAATCTTTAATAAGCCTATTAAACAAGACTATGTTACATTTGATGAACAATTACACGATAAAGACGTGTTAAATTCCTCTTCAATTCCCATGACTGTGATGAGTTAGCTGCTTTACAGACATCATCCTTAGGCAACAACCAACACGTCTAAAGGTTAGAAACAGTATGCTTCCTCATTGAGGTGACATTTCATTTGTCTGCGAGCAAGATGTATAAAACAAAAAATTTGTTTATCTTTTAGTACAAAAATGTTGTGATTAACAGTCGTTTCAGTCGTTTTCTATATTCAGCTTCTCAAATGTGTGGTTTTCTTTATCATATATGATAGTAAATCGTATATGTCCAGGTTGTGGACCGTTGGTCTGACAGAGCAAGACGTTTGAAGACGTCACCTTTGGCTTTAGAAAACGAATGGGCATTTTTCACATGACATTAAGAAGACAAAGTACGTTTAATCAAGAAAATAATCAATTAAGACAGTAATTGATAGTTTCAACCCTAGAAGGAACATTGAAATGTTTGTCTTCTGTGACAAATTAGCGTTCCAGTAGCACATTAAAAGAAGAGTCACAAAGAAGGGGAACTGACTCAGTATTTGGTTTTTGTGTGTTTTAGGGCTTTTAGATCTTTTAGATCTTGTTGCCAGCAGCCGTAAAGGTGAGCATTCTCATGATCCTGACCCTGTTTAAATTTGACAACTTATTTTCTTCCCTTTTTCTAGAAAGTTGACTTTTGTGGAAACTGCAAAATATTCGGTATCCAAGTTATGACCATTTTGGTATAAAGTTGCAATTCAGGGGTGGAAAAATTAGTCAGATCTTTTACTTATGTAAAATAGCAATATCACACTGTAGAAAGTTTCACATTGTATGTGATGTTGTCGCTTTAATGCATTCTTTTACTATTGTTTTTACTTAATTATCTTATTATATTATACTTTTTTTTTTTTAATTGGTTCATTTTTATCGTATCAATTGGTTTTACATTGTTAAAATGTTATAAATACTGTTTTATCAGTGTTTAACTCTTACCTCATTTTTTTGCTTTCCTGGGCCTCATTGTTGTTTTATTGCCTTGCTTTTTCTGCTTTGTCTGTAAAAGCACTTTGTAAACTCTGTTTTTAAAGGTGTGATATAAATAGTTATTATTATTATGATTATTATCATCTTTTCAGGCAAATTTTAATGTTGCATCTAATTCTGAGTATAAAACCTAAATATTAGATGTTGTTATTATGCATGAAGCATGTGATATGTGGTGGTGAAGGTTGGGTTTAATTAAAAACAACCTGCTGCGGATTATAAACATTTTGAGATTGTAATAAATATCATTATTATCCCTAATGATGTTTGTTAAAAACACTCAGATGGCAGGCCTGTGCTGGATGGCTGTAACGCTGGGCTTGTTGCTGTCTGTTGGAAACAGTTCGGCTGATTTTGAAAAACCAGACCAGAACCAACTTGCTCGAATCGTTGAGAAGATCTTGGCGGAGTGAGTTAGCTTGTATTAAATACTCATCCTCATTGTCTCTCTCTCATATTCAGCCTGTTTCTGTAAATTCTATGATCAGTGCATCCTTCCAACTATCTTTCTTAACTTCTGTTCTGATTCAAACAATCAAACATGCCAGTGACATTTTGTTTATGTTTTCATTTGGCAGTTATACACCGAGGTACAATGGCAAAAAGGGTGAAAGGTGAGTAGGTGATTAAGTACTTTTCAAAATAAAAGTTAAAATGTGCTTTATAGCAAAGAGAAAAGACTACAGACGACTATAACAACATACCTCACAGACTGACTGTAGTTATAACATATGACTGGTGTCTACGGTTTCATTTGGTTCATATAGCTTTTTAACATACTGTTTTAAAATACATTTTCTTTACATCTTGTGTATCTGTTTCCTTTGACATAAGATCCCCCATGTTCAGTCTGGCTGTAAGCATCCCTTACAACGGGAAAGAGTACGACATCAGTCAAGTCATTGCCTCCGACCCTCCTGAGGAATTGCAGAAAACTATTTTAAGATGTGAAGTCTACAGAGGCACGAGGGTGGTTGCAGCCACACTTCTGAAATGGCCAGATGTTCTGGAGCAGTGTCCTGATGAAAGAGTACAATGGCCTCCTGTTCTTGAAAAATGTCAACAAACTTCCATGACATGGGCTGAGGTCAAGAATAGGTGTCCTAATGCAGTTAAAAAGGGTACAGCTGATCATGCCGAGTACCGAACTCTGCAGGCCTTTAACACCTTAACAAATAATCTAGACAAAAACGATTTCTTGCTTTTCTACGTTCTTTCTTCCCCATGTGACCAAAGATGCACAAGCGAATCAAATACCCTCAACATTCTCGATAGCATAAATAAGATCAAGAATTGGAATAACTACGCTGTTGTGTTTTCCAAAGTATTCAAGCCCAGAGGTGGTGCTGCCATACCCACGGAGAACCTCAAAGGATCGCTTGAGCGGCTTGGGAGTCCAATTGGTTTGAAAAACATATACCGTTGCTACGGCCAAAACTCAGTGCAGTGCACAAGCTGCTCTAGCGGTAACCAAGTCACCCCCAACTGTTACACAGACGAGCCACAACCTGGTCCTAGCAGCAACTTGCCATCCAATTCACGCATACTGCCTCAACGTGGCAGAAGCAATTCCCCCTCACAAAGCAGTCAGGGCGAGAGAGACCAAAGAAACAACAACATTAATACGAGCAGAGGGGTTTCCACTAATGTTGACGGCAATCCAGGAGGGGTGGTGGGTCAGGGGGGCAGTGGAGGGGGCAAGCGCCGAAGAAGACGTGGCCGAGGCAAAAAAGGGAAAAAGACTAATGAAGGTGAAGGAGTTTCCTCCTCACAAAGTGGCCTTGAGGTCCGTAATACAGATGTTGAGGGCAATACAGGAGGAGGTCTGGGTGGAGCTGGCAGAGGCAAAGCCAGAAGGGTGGGTGGACGCAGAGTGGGGCAAGTACGACGACGTGGAGGGACAAACAAGCAGAAGAGCAACAAGGTACAGAGGAAGAATAAAAGACAGAGCAGAGGAAACGCTGAATGGAGCCAGGAGGCACAGGGGAGGCCTAGAAAGCAGAGTAGGAACAGGCAGAACGGTCAGCAGCCACAGAGGGGGGGAAAGCAGCGGGGCGGAGAAATGAGGAGAATTAACCAGCCGCAGAAGAGGAGGGGGAAAAAGAAGAGGCGTGGGTAAAGAAAGAGGAGTTAGCAGGAGGGCAGCGCAGGATGAGCTTCAAATCTATAAATCTATTCAAACTGCCATAACTCTTAATATGTGCACTTAGAATAAAACTACTCTAAATACATGTTTATGTGAAAACAAAAATACAGGTTGCTTTGGATTAAAGAGTCAAATTAACTTAAAATATTGTGATAAATAAATGCAGAGATGTGATGGTACTTCAAAATAGAAGGCGACTGGCAACCTGACAGAATTAAAGGGCCATAACTCAGTGGGAGGGTCCGACTACGACCTAAAACGCACCATTCATCTTTGCACACTGGCCTACTACATACTGAGTTTGAGGTCCAAAAATCATGTCTGCCATCAGTGAGCTAAATCAGCTAACTTGGGTATTTCTGCTTCATTAACATGTTAGCCTCTTTGCGCAAGACTTTTTCCAGATAACCAGCAGATATTTACAACAAGTTCCCCGATTGGGTTGGAAACACTTGGCAGTCCTCATATCTTTGATTAAAGTCAATAGCTAATAAAACATAAAATACTTTGAACAGTTTGTTTTCAATACTGATTAATACTTTTTTAATATTAAAAACAGCTAAAGTGATAGCATGTAGGGGAGAGAGATGTGTTAGATTTCTGAAGTGAATGCGTTAAAAATAGATTACTACTTCTGAAAATAATTTGCATAAAATGAGCAAATGAGATGATAGTTGCAGGGAAGCAACTAGTGCAGCACCAAGAAGAGTCTTCATGTAATCGAACATGAAATGAATCTCATTTGTATTTTTCTCGTACAGATACAAGACTTCGTCATCAGATAGAAAACATTTTTTATATTTAACAGTTTTTGATAGAGGTGATTATAAATTTGTTTCAAATTAAAAATGAAAAGGAAGTCTGATGTAAATGAACCTCAGTATTTACTCATGTTACTGTATGCTACATCTCTGTAGAGTGTTATGAAGTCCTCTGATGTTCTGTTCTTTCTGATTAAAGCTTGGCTCAGCATCAACTCTGTTGTGTTGGTGTGTCTTTTTGGAGCAACTGTCATTTCACAGTTTGGATCTTCTGGGCAAAAACAGTTCAAACTTTCTTATAGATAACAGCTTAAATTTTTTTGCATGTGTGAATTTGAATGCTTTTGAATTTTTAGATAAAAGGTGTGGTGCCATGCTGAAAGTGTTGCTTATCTCCCAAATTCAAACTGCGACGTATCCAACAGTACCTTATCTCATTACATAGCTCGGCCTCACAATACATACTGGGCTACTTAATGTAGTGGTGTACTGGTGATACAACACTGAAAGGGTTGATCTGAATACAGCCAGTAAAGGTTCCTAATTGTGTTTTTTTATTATCAGTATTAATGGAGTGGACAAATTAATAGAAACACCTGTCAGTAAAACTTAATG
Organism: Anoplopoma fimbria; assembly: GCF_027596085.1. Taxonomy (NCBI): domain Eukaryota; kingdom Metazoa; phylum Chordata; class Actinopteri; order Perciformes; family Anoplopomatidae; genus Anoplopoma; species Anoplopoma fimbria. The sequence goes on from NC_072457.1 coordinate 4,105,677, forward strand.
TTGTTCAACAGAAACACAAACTTCATCTTCAAAAGATCACACAGTTGAATCAACCTTCTCTTAATACATTATAACCCTCATGAAAGGAGAATTATTGCAGCTGGTGTATTAGACTGCATTATTATTACCAAGGTTCTCCTAATAAACTGGCAACTAAGTTCAGCTTTGAGTTTAATATATTTAAAAATAAGAAAACTTTATTCAGAACAGTTTTTCCTCTTAAAACACATTTAGGTAACCAAACATTCCCTTCCTTTCTTGCCACTGCACTTATATTTGAAAATATTTATTAAACAAAACAGGCAGCAGAAAGCACGGTGCCTTTTTCTTCCCCATGCAAGTCACGATAAAGCAATTGGTTTCACACACAAAATGTTTTCTCAGGGAGGAAGCACGAGCTCTTTTCGAAGGCTTAAAGATAAGCAGTCTAGGAAATGGTCGGAATAAATGCTAACTAAATATATTCTTTTAAAAGAAAATGAGACGAAACCCCTCGGGAGATAAATGAAAACATTTTTAGCAGTTATTTGTACAGCCTACTTGTCCGTTGGTCTCACCAACTATTGGGCCGATAACCATAACTGTTGCTGGGGAAACTAATGATTTGAAGATAAGAGAAAAGCTGGATGTAAAATGAACACAGTGATGCATTAATAGTAGGTTGACAGGGGGAGTTTGGCCACACTCAATTCCTTTTGACAGGTTCATTATATGATTTGTACTTGAACAATACACAATAAAATTAAATAATTAAGTGCATCCTTCCATCTATCTAACTTTATTAACTTCTGTTCTGAATCAAACAATCAAACATGTCAGTGACATTTTGTTTATGTTTTCATTTGGCAGGTATAGACCGAGCTACTATGGCAACACAGGTCAAAGGTGAGTAGGTGATTAAGTAAACATTACTCATGAAGTTCTTTTCAAAATAAAAGTCAAAATGTGCTTTAGCAAAGAGAAAAGACTACAGACGACTATAACAACATACCTCACAGACTGACTGTAGTTATAACATATGACTGGTGTCTACGGTTTCATTTGGTTCATATACCTTTTTTTTTTACCTTTTTTCTTTACATCTTGTGTATCTGTTTCCTTTGACATGAGACCCCCCATGTTCAGTCTGGCTGTAAGCATCCCTTACAACGGGGAAGAGTACGACATCAGTCAAGTCACTGACTCTCGTCGGGAATTGAGGGACACGATTTCAAAATGTGAAGTTTACAGCGGCACGAGGGTGGTTGCAGCCACACTTCTGAAATGGCCAGATGTTCTGGAGCCTTGACGTGGCAATTCCCCCTCACAAAGCAGTCAGGGCGAGAGACCAACAGAACAACAACATTAATACGAGCAGAGGGGTTTCCACCAATGTTGATGGCTATTCAGGAGGGGTGGTGGGTCAGGGGGGCAGCGGAGGGGGCAAGCGCCGAAGAAGACGTGGCCGAGGCAAAAAAGGGAAAAAGACTAATGAAGGTGAAGGAGTTTCCTCCTCACAAAGTGGCCTTGAGGTCCGTAATACAGATGTTGAGGGCAATACAGGAGGAGGTCTGGGTGGAGCTGGCAGAGGCAAAGCCAGAAGGGTGTAGAGGAGAGAAATGTGTTAGATTTCTGAGGTGAATACATTAAAAAATGATGATCGTCTCCCTTTTAAATTTTTTTGCATGTGTGAATTTGAATGCTTTTCAATTTTTAGATAAAAGGTGTGGTGCCATGCTGAAAGTGTTGCTTATCTCCCAAATTCAAACTGCGACGTATCCAACAGTACCTTATCTCATTACATAGCTCTGCCTCCCAATACATACTGGGCTACTTAATGTAGTGGTGTACTGGTGATACAACACTGAAAGGGTTGATCTGAATACAGCCAGTAAAGGTTCCTAATAGTGTTTTTTTATTATCAGTATTAATGGTTTGAACAAATTAACAGAAACACCTGTCAGTAAAACTTAATGTTGTTCAACAGAAACACAAACTAGGTGTTCCTAATAAACTGGCAACTAAGTTCAGCTTTTAATTTTAATATATTTTATAATAAGAAAACTTGATTCAAAACTGTATTTCTTTTAAAAACACATTTAGTAACCAAACACATTTCCTTCCGCCACTGCACTTATATTTTAAAATATCGAATAAACAAAAGGTGTTTGTGTATTTAACCCTTGTGTTGCCATGCTCTAGAAAAGTATTCCTCTGATACACAGGCAGCACTGCTCTGTTAATTTTGTTTGATGTGTAATATTCAGTGTTTTTACTCTAGTGTTGATTAAACAGTGGAAAGTACTGAACTTTAAACTTATTGTTTTTTATCATTTCTGTTTCTCTTCAGAAATGTCTGCTGCACTTGGATGGTAACTTGTTAGCTCTTATCTAAGAAAATTCAAAAGAGGAAGGTGGGGCCATGGTACCACTTTGAGGGTGAGGCGATGGTCACACGCTGCTCTATAAAAATGTTTCTTCCTTCTGATTCTTTTCACTGCTGGAAAACGTTGCCACCTAAAGCAAGAGAAGAAGAAGAAGAAGACGACGGCTTCAGAGGTTTCTTGGAACATCTCTCTCCACCAGACAGGTACAAGTTACAAACGAACTCCAAAGATTTGTGTTAAATATACGGAATATGTTTTTTGAGACATGGTTTTTAAAATATATTTTTAAATGTGCATATTGTAGCATAAATAATGGTAAACAATATAGTAATAAAACCACTGAGCATCTGTGTACATTTATGTAGAGGTGGGCGGGCAGAATTCTACAGCATGAATTTTGACAATTGAGATGCATCTATTGATCATCTACAGATCAAAACGGACGTGTTTTCAGCTGACTGGTTGTTTCATATTTCATATAACACACGCACTTTGGGGATAGTAAAATAAAATGCCATCATGTCAAATATGTAAACTTGTTTTTTAGTAAAAACTTGAATCAATACAGTTGTTTGCAAGACTAGAATTAAATACAAATACAATTCTTTCTTTCCTACTGTGAGTTTCATGTTTACTGCAAATAACCTTTACAAATGACCAAAGAAAGTAAAAGATAACATTTAGAAATGTTTGTTTACATTGAATTCAGAATTGTTGAAATGATGCCATACAGTGGCCGTACCAGTGCCCTTCTCCTTCAGAAGCCGTTATGTTGACATAAAAAAATGTATATATGTACATTGCTGTATGAGGTTATTGTCGATGCTTCTAAATTATACCGTGATGTCAGTTTAAAGCCGTACCTCACAGCTCTACATATATGCATTTTATGTTGACGGTCGGTTGGCTTAGGTTGCCACGACAACAATTTTTCCTTTTAACGGTTGCTCAGGTTGAAAAAAGTTTTGGGGGCATTTTTCCAATATATAAATATTTTGTTGAATAACAGAAAAGGGTGATGCCAATACAATAGACATAGAACGTATTTGCTTACTACAACCTAATTGTTTGAAATGTATTTGTTGACCTTGTCATCTGGGTTCAATTCTAATCTTTTTTTCCCCACGTAATGACAATATTGCCTTGATTGTTAACTTAAAATTGTATCCAGATGGCTGGACTGTGGTTGAAGACTGTGACGCTGGTATTCTTCCTGTTTGCTGGAAGTTTGGCTGCTGTGGACCAGAACAAGCTTGCATGGCTTATAGAAACCGTCAGGAATGAGTGAGTCAACACACCTGACTGCTCATTGTCTCATGATTTTAACGCATGTCCATCAAGGACAGCATTTAGCTTGGCAGAAGCAAAGGAGAGTCTGCGATCTTGGATATTAAATGTTAACAAAAGACTACAAATAAATGATATATAAGCTTTGATTCATCATAATAAGAGATATTTGAGTTACTGCGAGTTGATAGCACAGGTCCCTATAGATGGCAGTGTTGGTCAGACTGCCTCCCCAGTTCAGTCATATGAGTGATATTTGTCATAAAAATACTATTTAGTTTGAGTGTCTTTCCTGTTTTTATACCTTCAGCACAGTCATTGTGAGTGTGCTAGAATGAGATTTACTTGTCTCTTCAGAAAACATATTCTCTTCTTCCTATTCCAAAATAGGATACATTGCTACTATGAAAATATTAAACACAGAAGGTTCAACTTGTGAAATCAGTTTCAAAACATCTTAAGTTGTTGCAAAGCTGATTAGTTATCGCAGTCTGTTGCCAGATGAATAATGATGATTGTAAATAGCGACTTTGCTGGTGTAAACATTACTGTTGCTACTGTAGATACAAATTTAGTTCAATTTACAATATAAATAACTTCTAATCCTGTTCTGAATTTATTTTATTTTTTTAAATAATATTAAAAAAACAATCATTTAATGATAAAGAATAACCTAGAAGAATATCGTTAAAGAACCAAACGGATGAGTGTCGTAGTGTCGATAAAATCCTAACGAAATGAATCCCTTGTATCAACCGAGGGAGAATACCTGTAACATGTTGTGCTCTCTGTTGACAGGTACCCAATACAGGGTATGTTCAGTTTCGCTCTAAGCATCCAGGGAATGGACGAGGATCACTTGAAGCAAATCTTTGAAGACAACCCTCAAAAGGTCGTGACAGGTCAGGTTTTAAAGGGGGATGTGTACACAGGCAAGAGACTTGCTGTAGCAAAACCTTTATTCACTGATCATTACACTGAGCATGCTGAATGGCGAGTTTTGAAGAACCTGGACCTTGAAAGCAATACGGGTGATTTGTTGGTCATCTACTCTAAATATTCCTCTTGTGACCAAAAATGTACAGTAAACAAGGGTCCTTACAACATCATGGATAAGATCAATAATGTCATTAAAAAGGGAAAGTGGAGTGAAAAGGTCTTTGTGTTTGAAGACGTATTCAGTCCCCAAAATACCATACATATTGAAGAGAGTAAGCTGATTAAGGCTCTTGAAAATCTTGGAACATCTAGAATCACTCTTGCAAACATATTTCGCTGTTTCAAACCAGTCAACAGTAATTTTCAGTGCACAAGCTGCTCCAGTGGTGGAGAAGTGACAAAAGTGTGTTATGATTACAACCTATAAAGTCTAAAAGAGTGCTGCAGGATTGAGTCTAAAACCCATAAATGACATAGCTTTTTTGCATTTCCTGTTTTCGTGTTGAAGTTTTCCCTTTGCTGAATGTGTTTTTGGTTAGATGTCTAAAATAAGTTCTGTGGTTAACATAAGCTTAACAGATTTTAAGGTTTTGATTCGCAAAATTCAAATGTTCAGCAGTCTCGGGTTATTTAACATTTTGATTTGAAAATGATTGCACCTGACTAAATGAGTTGCTGTTGAATCAATCTCAGCAGAATTCCAGTCCATTCACCACCTATGTCCATGCACAGAATACACATTTAGAAAACAAAAATGTGATAAAGATGATCTGTAATGATTTTGTTAATGTATATGTTATTTGGCTTTGATTTGCCAATTGGTGCTTGTGTATCTTTGTCTTCATATATTCTACTGATGCACAACCCACTGCATGGGCCAATTTGTGATTTTGTGCTATGTTAACTAAATGTTTCATATCCTAAGTTACAGTCTGTTCACTCAAACCATTATGTGAGAATCGCTCTGCTCTGTATTCATTTTAGTAAGTAGAAATTAATTAAATATTTAGGTAAAGCTAGCACTCTGTATTTACAAGTACAATGAATTTATGTCATTGAACAAATTAAAGCTTGGCTCAGCATTGACTTTGGTCATTTTGTTTTTCTGTGTGTCTGTACTTTGAGAACCCATACATACCAGTACTATTATATGTTTACCAGTTTAGTGCAGCAGAGTAGGAACAGGCAGAACGGTCAGCAGCCACAGAGGGGGAAGCAGCGGGGCGGAGAAATGAGGAGAATTAACCATCCGCAGAAGAGGAGGGGGAAAAAGAAGAGGCGTGGGTAAAGAAAGAGGAGTTAGCAGGAGGGCAGCGCAGGATGAGCTTCAAATCTATAAATCTATTCAAACTGCCATAACTCTTAAAAACAAAAATATGTTTGGATTAAAATAAAAACTAAAATATTGTGATGAACAATAAATAAATGCATGTTTATGTGAAAACAAAAATCAGACAGGTTGTGTCTTTGGATTAAAAGTTGCAAATTAACTGGATGTTGCAAAATGTTAGTTATTGATGGTGGCACCTTGCATGGTAGCCTGTCATCAGTAAAATAAATGCAGATAAAAGATAAATGTGATGTAATGTACTTCAAAATAGAAGGCGACTGGCAACCTGACAGAATTAAAGGGCCATAACTCAGTGGGAGGGTCCGACTACGACCTAAAACGCACCATTCATCTTTGCACACTGGCCTACTACATACTGAGTTTGAGGTCCAAAAATCATGTCTGCCATCAATGAGCTAAATCAGCTAACTTGGGTATTTCTGCTTCATTAACATGTTAGCCTCTTTGCGCAAGACTTTTTCCAGATAACCAGCAGATATTTACAACAAGTTCCCCGATTGGGTTGGAAACACTTGGCAGTCCTCATATCTTTGATTAAAGTCAATAGCTAATAAAACATAAAATACTTTGAACAGTTTGTTTTCAATACTGATTAATACTTTTTTAATATTAAAAACAGCTAAAGTGATAGCATGTAGGGGAGAGAGATGTGTTAGATTTCTGAAGTGAATGCGTTAAAAATAGATTACCGCTTCTGAAAATAATTTGCATAAAATGAGCAAATGAGATGATAGTTGCAGGGAAGCAACTAGTGCAGCACCGAGAAGAGTCTTCATGTAATCGAACATGAAATGAATCTCATTTGTATTTTTCTCGTACAGATAGAGGTGATTATAAATTTGTTTCAAATTAAAAATGAAAAGGAAGTCTGATGTAAATGAACCTCAGTATTTACTCATGTTACTGTATGCTACATCTCTGTAGAGTGTTATGAAGTCCTCTGATGTTCTGTTCTTTCTGATTAAAGCTTGGCTCAGCATCAACTCTGTTGTGTTGGTGTGTCTTTTTGGAGCAACTGTCATTTCACAGTTTGGATCTTCTGGGCAAAAACAGTTCAAACTTTCTTATAGATAACAGCTTTTTTTGCATTATCTTTTGAATTTTTAGATAAAAGGTGTGGTGCTGCTGAAAGTGTTGCTTATCTCTTTTTATATATTTTTAGCATGTGAAGGAGTTTCCTCCTCACAAAGTGGCCTTGAAGTAAAATGCTGGCCAAACTGCAACATTAAAAAATGTATCCAACAGTACCTTATCTCATTACATAGCTCTGCCTCCCAATACATACTGGGCTACTTAATGTAGTGGTGTACTGGTGATACAACAGTGAAAGGGTTGATCTGAATACAGCCAGTAAAGGTTCCTAATAGTGTTTTTTTATTATCAGTATAAATGGGGTGACCAAATGAATAGAAACACCTGTCAGTAAAACTTAATGTCGAACCTCAAACTTCATCCTCCAAAAAAGATCACACAGTTGAAACGACCCCTCTCTGACACATTATAACCCTCATGAAGGAGAATTATTGCAGCTGGTGTATTAGACTTCATTAGTATTAGCTAGGTGTTCCTAGTAAACTGGCAAATTAGCTTTTAATTTTAATATATTTTATAATTAGAAAACTTGATTCAAAACAGTTTTTCTTCTTAAAACACATTTAGTAACCAAACACATTTCCTTCCTCCATTGCCACTGAACTTATAGTTTAAAATATCATTCATTTTCCGTAACCGCTTATCCTGTTAAGGGTCGCGGGGGGGCTGGAGCCGATCCCAGCTGTCATTGGGCGGAGGCAGTGTTCACCTGGACAGGTCGCCAGCCTATCACAGGGCAGACACATAGAGACAGACAACCACTCACGCTCACATCCACACCTACGGGCAATTCAGAGTCTTCAGTTAACCTAAGCTGCATGTCTTTGGACTGTGGGAGGAAGCCGGAGAACCCGAAGAGAACCCACGCTGACACGGGGAGAACATGCAAACTCCACACAGAAGGCCTTCTAGTCCGGGAATTGAACCCGGGGCCCTCTTGCTGTGAGGCGACAGTGCTAACCACTACACCACCGTGCCGCCCAGTTTAAAATATCTATGAAGCAAAAGGTGTTTGTGTGTTTTCACCCTCGTGTTGCCATGCCCTAGACAATTCTTCCTCTTCTAAACCTTTTTCTTCCCCATTTCGGCCTAAATAACCTTGTTCAATCTGCAAGTCACTATGAAACAGCAGACCTGGTTTCACACACAAAAGGTTTTCTCAGAGGGGCAGCACAAGCTCTCCGAAGTCTTAAAGATAAGCAGTCTAAGAAAATGGTTGAAATAATGACTAAATATGTTCTTTTAAAAGCAAATGTATATACGGTGCTGTATAAGGTTATTATTTTATGTTGATAGTCGGTTGGCTTGGGTTGCCACAACAAAAATATTTCCTTTTAAGGGTTGCTCAGGTTGAATTTCTTTTTACAATATACAAGTTGGTTTCATGCAAACCCGCATTTATAAAAACGTCACTTTCTTCTGACTGCATTCACAGCGACAGCCACTCGCACTGAGTAAAAACAGATGATAATAACATCGTTCTCCACCAAAGCAGGTAATACGATTTTCCCTTGGCTGATCATTTAAAATACATAAGACAATAAATTAACATCAAGCAGGTAAATGGGGGGGTTTCCTCTTCTTAAATATTTTTGGTGAAGGACTGAAAGATCGAGAATAAGAGGGTTTAAGTTTCATGCCTTGTCAATTTAAAAGGAAATTGGTAGAGCTCTCAGCACCAAAAGTACTTTTTTAGTTTTTGAACTAATAAACAAGATTAAATTATAGACTCTAGTAACAGTGAACCCATGTTTTTGCCTCGATTTATTGTTTTATAAACAGATTCATGAATAAGCTGTTCAGTTCAAGAACAGGTCATAAAGCCTATTAAACAAGACTATGTTACCTCTGATGAACAGGTACACGATAAAGACGTATTGAATTCCTCTTCAATTCCCATGACTGTGATGAGTTAGCTGCTTTACAGACATCATCCTTAGGCAACAACCAACACGTCTAAAGGTTAGAAACAGTATGCTTCCTCATTGAGCTGACATTTCATTTTTCTGCGAGTAAGTTACATAAAAACAAAAATGTATATATCTTTTAGTATAGAAATGTTGTGATTAACAGTCGTTTCAGTCGTTTTCTATATTCAGCTTCTCAAATGAGTGGTTTATCATATATGATAGTAAATCGTATATGTCCAGGTTGTGGACCGTTGGTCTGACAGAGCAAGACGTTTGAAGACGTCACCTTTGGCTTTAGAAAACTAATGGGCATTTTTCACATGACATTAAGAAGACAAAGTACCTGACCTGAGAATCTGAGCAGCAGCCCCAATAAAGCTTACTGATTGAAATCAGCACCGCATGCTTAATATTAATAATAATATGTTTTGATAGATTTAATGACTCAAATTCTCTTAATGCCTGCAGTGGCAGTGATACTGAAAGGATTCCCAGTTTCCAAACTACTCTGCAAAAGTACAGCCAGTGTGGGCCAGAGCAGAATTACTTACTTAATACATTTTTCAGGACGACCAAGCATCAAGCACCTCTGTGCCGCGATTTTAAAAACTATAATGGATTTGTTTCCCATCAGCTTTCAAACGGTGCTGTGTACGAAGGCCAAAGACAAAAACCTGAACATGCAGAGTTGCGAGTTTTGAAGAACCTAAACCGTGTCAGTAAGAAGGGGGATTTGTTGGTCATCTACTCTTACGCTTCCTCTTGTCCCACAACTTGTACAGTAATCAACGGTTGTTAGAACATCATCGATGAGATCAATAATGTCAATAACAACGGAAACTGGAGTGAATATGCCTTTGTGTTTGAAAAAGTATTCAGTCCCCAAAATACAGTACATATCGAAGAGAGTAAGATGATTGAGGCTCTTGAAAATCTCGAATCACTCTTGCAAACATATTTCGCTGTTTCAAACCAGTCAACAGTAATTTTCAGTGCACAAGCTGCTCCAGTGATGGAAAAGTGGCAAAAGTGTGTTATGATTATGACCTATAAAGTCTAAAAGAGTGCTGCAGGATTGAGTCTAAAACCCATAAATGACATAGCTTTTTTGCATTTCCTGTTTTCGTGTTGAAGTTTTCCCTTTGCTGAATGTGTTTTTGGTTAGATGTCTAAAATAAGGTCTGTGGTTAACATAAGCTTAAGAGATTTTAACGTTTTGAATTACGTCATAAAATACGTCAGTAAATATCCCACGGCGGAATTTTTAAGTTTTTTCGATTCTTCAAAATGGCGATTGCTGATTGTCACCAAGCTGTGTAGCGTGTTATGTTGCATACATCTCAGGATAATTCCAGTCCATTCACCACCTATGTTCATGCACAGAATACACATTTAGAAAATAAAATGTGTAACTCACGTTGAAAACAATGCAGGGGTTTGATGAGGGATGAGTAGATGTGCTGACTCCTGAATAAAGATGTTCTGTAATGATTTTGTTAATGTATATCTTATTTGGCTTTGTATTCTATATATCTGTAAAGCATTGGCAAATTAAAGCTTGGCTCAGCATTGACTTTGGTCATTTTGTTTTTCTGTGTGTCAGTACTTTGAGAACCCATACATACCAGTACTATTACTTGTTTAACAGTTTAGTGCAGCAGAAAAAAAAATCTATTTTCGTTGACACAAAAGATTATAATTACTCAAGCCACATTTTTCTCATTTCATGAAAACTTTTGACCACCAGACAAGATTCTCTACATGTTGTACTGCAAGAAAACACTCTTAAACACGTTAGACTTTTCTCTGGTACGTTTCATTGCTGTTAATATCTAAAATTGGAGATGTGACTTGAATTGGAGTAATTTGAGTCATTGTCAGAAGTCCCTTTTGTTTTGTTTTTATGTTAATCTCAAACACTATCAAGACTCTTAAAAAACTTTTTAAATCTTTTTAAATAAAGATGCACTGATCGGTCTTAAACTTGGTCACACCCACAAAGAAGTGTAAAGGGCACAGGCTGCTGTACCATCACCCAGGGCCTTTCTAAGAGAGGCACACCGGTAGAAAGCTGGGCCAGAGCCATGGAGAGGTCCCATGAGGGCTCCCTTTTCTCATCAAAGCAAGTACTCAAAGAAAAATACAATCATATATTTCCTAATCATTGGATTTGTGTATAGATGATGATAACATAGTAAAAGGATAATGGTTTACAGAATGAAGTCAGTGCTTGACTCTATACAGTAGTGGTTGTTTGTCTCTATATGTCTGCCCTGTGACAGACAAGGGTGAACCCTGCACACACACACACACACACACACACACACACACACACACACACATGGATGGATGGACACACACACACACACACACACACACACAAGTCAGTGCACTCTATACAGTAGTACGTGGCAATGCACACACGCACGCACACACACACACACAACTTTCAATTACATTAACAAATGCTAAAACACTACAAAATATATCACTAAGCACTAACTTGTGAGTTACCTTATAATATTTATAAGCTTAGGCTCCAAGTATATGTTTTCCTTTTTTTTTTTTCTTTAAGTTTCTCATGTACAGATGGAGAGGCAAGATAAAAACAGGAAGAATTCACTTTTTAGGTGAATCTGATAGTCATCCAACAAGCAGAAGTCTTCAACCTGTCGTTATCGGCCGATGACTAAGCCAACAGTGAGCCAACACACCTCAGGGTGAGATCTCGGTCACAGTTAGTTCCCTCTGAAGGAGTTCCTCTTTGACATGACAGTCACATCTGGTTTCAAAGCCATTTACATCTCATGAACGTCTTTGGGTGCACAAGACAGATAATATAGCATCGTCTTGGACATATGATCCTCTCCGGAGTTTTGCTTTTGGTGCAAAACGTTTGGTTTAATGCAGAACTTGAACTAAAGATGTTTTTTTCAGCTATTCACTTGATCATTGGGTCCATAAAGTGTTTATGGCATTTATAGAAAGGTAAATTAAAGGAGCAACCTTTTGTACACCAGTAGGTTGACAGTTGTGTAGGAGAAGACCAAAAGGTGGACAATATAGAACAAAACAGTCCTGCACTGTCCTTTTGGTACATCGAAAGTAACCTGATGTACCAACACTGTTAGGGATTCAGTAGAAAAGGACCCACTAGCAGACACACAGCTCTTGGTTCAGAGTAGATTTAATTTAGTTCTCAAGCAACAATCCAAAGGGCAAAAACAGTCTCGTAGTCAACAGTCAGGCAGAGGTCAAAAATCCAAAAGTCAGAACAGAGTCCAAGGCAAAGGTATCCAAAACACAGAATCCAAACAGGGCAGGTCAAAATCAGGCAAAGGTCAGAAATCACAGGCAGACAGAGAAACAAGATTTACGGAACGCTGGAAAGGCTCAGGTATTAACTGGCACGATCTGGCAGAGACTCCAAGGCACACCGGGCTTAAATACCCACAAACCAATCACCACAAACAGAAATCAGGTGTGCGCACAAAATGGCGGGGAAACAAACAAAGACAGGGTGGAGTCAGGGCCACATGGCTTTTCAAAACAAAAACAGAAAACACATGACAGCACCACATGATCAAAATGTAAACAAAAAGCACATGTTGCTGGAAAAACAAAAACTCAAACAGCACGGTTACTAACAAACACGTTGCCACTAACTAGCTCTGAATTCCAGTGAAGAAGACAGCGTGCAGGTTTTTTGCTCCATATATAGAATGGTCAAGAATGTCAATAACAATCTCCCCGAGCCCAAATGGACGACCTCATATGGCTCGTTTTGTCGGACCCGAGTCAAAAACACAAAGATATCCAGTTTCCTATCACATAAGATCAAGGAATGCAGCAAGTGAACCACATTTTTTAAACTGGAATTAGAAAATGTTTAGCATTGTTGCTTGATAAATGTAAATCAATTAATCAATGATCAAAATGATTTGCCGTGTTTCCAGCATTGATGTTTAAATTGTTTCAAAAACCATACCAAACAAATAACTTTATATTTTACTATCATTCTGTCAAAGCATTTTCTGAACTGACTTTATGTAAGGTGAAGCTACTGAGAATAATTTGACGGTTGATTCATGAACAGATTAACTGTAGTTTGACAATAAAAAAATCCTTTACTCACAAAAACATCATGAGACGAAGTTGTAAAGTCTAGATAGAGTTTTTCAAGGCCTTAAAATCAGACCCTGGTATGTGACAACTACTGTAGTAGTATAGATGTGTTGAAAAAGTAAAAACAGTCTTCGTTTTAATGTTAAATAACATTTTATGATGTGCAGGTCCCGACTGCGTATGCATGTTGGTGCAGGTAAGTCCAACGTCCATCTTTCTTATCGCCTCATACGGCGGTTAGCGATGCCAGAAGCGTTACTTACTGTTCTGTATCTCTCTGTTTCTCAATTGAGGGATTACAATTTTTTTATTTTTTATCTTATTTTATTTCTCAAATCATGCTGAGAAAACACCTTATCCCTTTATCTTATGTTCCTCTTTCTACTTTGTTGAAAGACATGTTCAAATAAGGGTATGATGAGAGGTGAGGGGCTTGACCAATGTCCTCCCTGTCCTCTATAAAGAAAAGTGTGCCTTCCCTCTGACTGTGGTCACTGCGGCAGCACCTTCCCTTCAAACCCTAAGAGGAAAACTCTCAGAGCATCAGACATCTCTCTACACTACAGCAGGTACATGAAAGAAAAGGTGGACATTTTTACTGCTCAGGGCAAAATGGACTGCAGCTAATGATTCTTTTCATACATGATCATTATGCTGAATATTTTCATGATTAATAATTTGATCTGTGAAGTGTTAGAAAATAAGTGATAAGCACAGGTGAGATTACATCTTCGAGATATTTTTTTTTTGCCAAAAGTCCAACATGCAAAATACTGAAAAAAAAATGAGAATTTGTTAGAATTATTGCTGATTATCTGTTGGTCAATGGACTAATCAATTCATCAACTAATAATTTCACCTCTGAAATGCACATGAGTACACGTGATTTTGTTATTTCTATCTGCTGTGGAGACGCCTGATTGTGAGCAGGGTTTCTAAAAAGCCTGTTTACAGATTTCCAAACATTTATAGAAATACAAATATAAAGTGTGTGTGTGTGTGTGTGTGTGTGTGTGTGTGTGTGTGTGTGTGTGTGTGTGTGTGTGTGTGTGTGTGTGTGTGTGCATGTGCATGTGCATGAAATAAGGCAGGCTACAAAATGGTCAAGTAGGCCTATGTTCAGATAATTGTCTGTTCTATGTCTCTGACACCATCAAATAATAAGCTGGCCATTTAATAGTGGTTCAAGGGTTCGGTTCGGATTGCATTGAACGGTTCAGTTTTTTTTCGGTTCAGTTTTGCACCCCTGAATATGAAATAGTATTTGTGCTCTTCATGCTTGTCTCTGCTATTTGTGTCCTTTCTGTAGGGCGTTAGAACCGGCAGAGCCTGCTGGCCACGGAGGTAACGGTGAGTTATTTAATAATCCTCTCAGAAGACTCTGCAAAAAAAATATTTGAACTGTTATCCAACATTGTGTCAAATGGGATTAACAGGGTCAGAACGTTTTATTTTTTTGGTTTAGTTCTCATTTTTGTCGTTGTTTATTATCGGGTTTTGTGACACTGCTGTGTGTTATTAAACCTGAACTGTGTGCAGATGGCTGGCCTGCGCTGGCTGGCCGTGGTGCTGACCGTCTTCCTGTCTGCTGGAGGCAGTTCAGATGCTGTGGACCAGAACTGGCTCAAAAGTGTCATAGAATGCATCAAGAAGGAGTAAGTCCACAAAGACTAATGCTCTATGTCTTTTCTATGGAGTCTACTACTAATACTGCTACTACTACACTACTGCTACTACTACTATTCAAACATCTGTGTGGAACGGAGATTCTAGAAAGAAGCACTTGGTTTTTGAAATGCATTCAATTCATCTCAATATCTATTTCTTTGTATGCTGATTTTTGCTAAACTTGATTTAGTCTTCTAACACAGTAAAAGTTGTTTTCTTTACCTAAATACTACTAAATTAACTTTCACATCCTCTCTGGTCCTACCGAATTGTTTCATTTTAGACTGCCAGGGACGGGTTAATCGACAGTATCCCAAACTCAGTGAAGTCGCAGACTACACCAAAACTGTTTAATTTCATCGATCCATTACAATTCTGAATTTATCATAAATATAACTGTGTATTCACAATTCCCAGTTCAAACTTTTTATCTATACTACCATTTTACAGTATAAACCATAACCACCAGATATTAACCATCGCCGCGGGGATATCCGAGTCATCATTACTTAATGTGTGGAGGTTGATTAATGAGTCATTTATAGCGCTCATATTTGAACTGACTTTACAATTTACAACAGCTTCACAATTAAGAATAAAATTGAAAAATAAATAGTACTGTTTAAAATGTACAATTAGATATTTTATGTATTTCCACCGCTGTATACCAAGCAGTAACAGATTACAATGTTACACTGCAGTTTGCAGAAACAGTAATTCAAGCATTGAATAAAAGAATCATGAAAACTTATCGTTGCCAAACACGTCGAGTGATTTCAATATTTTAATCAGATATAAGTGCAGGGATCAACTAGCAGAACTTCCATGTCGGACCACAGTGAGTCAACGAAGTGACGCAAGTTATCTCACATAGTTTATGATAAATAGTTTGATAAAACAATTTTAAAACATTTTGTGATCATCATGTAATTACTGTACACCTGTCTTCCACAAAGATATTATTATATGTAAAATGTTATCTATGTTATAGTTGAACTTTTTTTTTTTACTTGCGTGAGTTTCTTTTTACATATTTAATGCGAATTGTTCGAGGAAGGAGATCTTAGAATTCCATTACAAATGACTGCTTCCCTGCAATTGTTGTGCATATGGCAATAAATTACCTGAACTTGAACCCACGATACTTATTAAATGTTTTCCTTTGGCAGGTATGCACTCTCTGGCGCCTTCAGTGTGGCTGTGAACATCCCAGAGAACCAAGACATAAATAAACTTCAGGAAGTCTTTCAGGACGACCCAGCGGACAAAGTGGAACAAACTGTGTCGGAGGGTCAAGTGTACCTGGGCACCCGGGTGGTGGCAGCGGCACAACCAGAGGCAGTACTAGAAAGCATACAAAACCTCACGACAAACAGCCAGGGTCATTTCCTCGTCATCTACTCCAAAGAATACCCATGTGGTCCGACGTGTTCAACTAACGAGGACGACATCGCTGACAAGATCAAAATTGTCATTCAGAAGTGGAGCAGTTATGCGTTTGCGTTTTCTAAAGTAGCCGTCGTTCCTGCCGCGGACAAGTCTCAACCAGCTGAATCCTTTAAGCATCTTGTCATTTCTAAACTCGGGCTAGGCCATATATTCCGTTGTTTTAAACCTGGAGATGATCCTTTTCAGTGCACCTGCTGCTCATCGGGTGGAGATGTTACGCCCTCATGTGTGGCAAACAATGCCCAGTCTAATAAAGAGCAGGGCGCAGGTGATGAAGACGGTTCAGTCCCACCAACAGGCACAGACAAAGAGACAGCACCAGGTGGAGAAATGGGTGGAGGTGTAGCCCCAGGTAAAGAGACGGCACCAGGTGGAGAAACGGGTGGAGGCATAGGCGAAGGAACAGGCGATGGCAGAGGAATGGGGGAAGGCAAGGTTAGAAGGCATAACAAGTGTAGAGGAGGCCGCAGATGTAGAAAAGGTGGAAACATGCGCAGACGTGGAAACATGCACAGACGTGGAAGCAGGCGTAGAGGCTGGGGTAGGCGTAGAGGAGGGAGCATGCGCAGAGGTGGAAACATGCGCAGACGTGGAAGCAGGCGTAGAGGCTGGGGCAGTCATATAGTCTGGGGCATGGGTAGAGGCGGGGGCATGCGTAGAGGCGGAAACATGCACAGACGTGGAAACATGCGCAGACGTGGAAGCAGGCGTAGAGGCTGGGGTAGGCGTAGAGGAGGGAGAATACGCAGAGGCTGGGGCAGTCATATAGTCTGGGGCATGAGTAGAGGCGGGGGCATGCGCAGAGGCTGGGGCAGTCATATAGTCTGGGGCATGCGAAGAGGCGGAAACATGCACAGACGTGGAAACATGCGCAGACGTGGAAACATGCACAGACGTGGAAGCAGGCGTAGAGGCTGGGGCAGTCATATAGTCTGGGGCATGGGTAGAGGCGGGGGCATGCGTAGAGGCGGAAACAAGCACAGACGTGGAAACATGCGCAGACGTGGAAGCAGGCGTAGAGGCTGGGGTAGGCGTAGAGGAGGGAGCATGCGCAGAGGCTGGGGCAGTCATATAGTCTGGGGCATGGGTAGAGGCGGGGGCATGCGTAGAGGCGGAAACATGCACAGACGTGGAAACATGCGCAGACGTGGAAGCAGGCGTAGAGGCTGGGGTAGGCGTAGAGGAGGGAGAATACGCAGAGGCTGGGGCAGTCATATAGTCTGGGGCATGAGTAGAGGCGGGGGCATGCGTAGAGGCGGAAACATGCACAGACGTGGAAACATGCGCAGACGTGGAAGCAGGCGTAGAGGCTGGGGTAGGAGTAGAGGCTGGGGTAGGCGTAGAGGAGGGAGCATGCGCAGAGGCGGAGGCATGCGCAGAGGCTGGGCTGGGCGTAGAGGAGGGAGCATGCGCAGAGGCTGGGGCAGTCATATAGTCTGGGGCATGGGTAGAGGCGGGGGCATGCGTAGAGGCGGAAACATGCACAGACGTGGAAACATGCGCAGACGTGGAAGCAGGCGTAGAGGCTGGGGTAGGCGTAGAGGAGGGAGCATGCGCAGAGGCTGGGGCAGTCATATAGTCTGGGGCATGAGTAGAGGCGGGGGCATGCGTAGAGGCGGAAACATGCACAGACGTGGAAACATGCGCAGACGTGGAAGCAGGCGTAGAGGCTGGGGTAGGAGTAGAGGCTGGGGTAGGCGTAGAGGAGGGAGCATGCGCAGAGGCGGAGGCATGCGCAGAGGCTGGGCTGGGCGTAGAGGAGGGAGCATGCGCAGAGGCTGGGGCAGTCATATAGTCTGGGGCATGGGTAGAGGCGGGGGCATGCGTAGAGGCGGAAACATGCACAGACGTGGAAACATGCACAGACGTGGAAACATGCACAGACGTGGAAACATGCGCAGACGTGGAAGCAGGCGTAGAGGCTGGGGTAGGCGTAGAGGAGGGAGCATGCGCAGAGGCTGGGGCAGTCATATAGTCTGGGGCATGAGTAGAGGCGGGGGCATGCGTAGAGGCGGAAACATGCACAGACGTGGAAACATGCGCAGACGTGGAAGCAGGCGTAGAGGCTGGGGTAGGAGTAGAGGCTGGGGTAGGCGTAGAGGGCAGGGAGCATGCGCAGAGGCGGAGGCATGCGCAGAGGCTGGGGTAGGCGTAGAGGAGGGAGCATGCGCAGAGGCTGGGGCAGTCATATAGTCTGGGGCATGCGTAGAGGCGGGGGCATGCGTAGAGGCGGAAACATGCACAGACGTGGAAACATGCGCAGACGTGGAAGCAGGCGTAGAGGCTGGGGTAGGAGTAGAGGCTGGGGTAGGCGTAGAGGAGGGAGCATGCGCAGAGGCGGAGGCAGCGCAGAGGCTGGGGTAGGCATGAGTAGAGGGGAGGGCAGAGCATGCGCAGAGGCTGGGGCAGAGGAGGAGGGAGCATGCGCAGAGGCTGGGGCATGTCTAGAGGGGGGGCTGGGGCATGCGTAGAGGCGGAAACATGCACAGACGTGGAAACATGCGCAGACGTGGAAGCAGGCGTAGAGGCTGGGGTAGGCGTAGAGGAGGGGTAGGCGCAGAGGGGAGCATGCATGCGCAGAGGCTGGGGTAGGCGTAGAGGAGGGAGCATGCGCAGAGGCTGGGGCAGTCATATAGTCTGGGGCATGCGTAGAGGCGGAAACATGCACAGACGTGGAAACATGCGCAGACGTGGAAGCAGGCGTAGAGGCTGGGGTAGGCGTAGAGGCTGGGGTAGGCGTAGAGGAAGGAGCATGCGCAGAGGTGGAAACATGCGCAGACGTGGAAGCAGGCGTAGAGGCTGGGGTAGGCGTAGAGGAGGGAGCATGCGCAGAGGCGGAGGCATGCGCAGAGGCTGGGGTAGGCGTAGAGGCTGGGGTAGGCGTAGAGGCTGGGGTAGGCGTAGAGGAGGGAGCATGCGCAGAGGTGGAGGCATGCGCAGAGGCTGGGGTAGGCGTAGGCTGGGGTAGGCGTAGAGGAGGGAGCATGCGCAGAGGCGGAGGCATGCGTAGAGGCTGGGGTAGGCGTAGAGGCTGGGGTAGGCGTAGAGGCTGGGGTAGGCGTAGAGCAGGGAGCATGCGCAAAGGCAGAGGCATGCGCAGAGGCTGGGGTAGGCGTAGAGGCTGGGGTAGGCGTAGAGGCTGGGGTAGGCGTAGAGGAGGGAGCATGCGCAGAGGTGGAGGCATGCGCAGAGGCTGGGGTAGGCGTAGAGGCTGGGGTAGGCGTAGAGGAGGGAGCATGCGCAGAGGCGGAGGCATGCGTAGAGGCTGGGGTAGGCGTAGAGGCTGGGGTAGGCGTAGAGGCTGGGGTAGGCATGCGCAGGGAGCATGCGCAAAGGCAGAGGCATGCGTAGAGGCTGGGGCAGGCGTAGAGGCGGGGGCATGCGTAGAGGTTGGGGCATGGGTAGAGGCAGGCGCAGGTGTAGAGGCTGGGGCAGGCGTAGCGGCGGGGGCAGGCGTAGAGGCTGGCGGGGGTAGGGACTGCATTGATGCGGGTAACAACAACATGATAAGGACCTGAGAATCTCAATAGCAGCCCCAATAAAGCTTATGAATTGTAATCAGCACTGCATGCTTAATAATAATATGTTTTTATATATTTAATGACTCAAATTCTCTTAATGCCTGCAGTGGCAGTGATACTGAAAGGATTCCCAGTTTCCAAACTACTCTGCAAAAGTACAGCCAGTGTGTTTCATTTGGGCCGGAGCAAAATGTCATAATTGATCTTTATTTTGCTAGTTACTTAATACATTTCTCATGACGACAAAGCATCAAGCACTTCTGTGCCACGATGTCAATACTATGAATGGATTTGTTTTCCCATCTTCCCGAGCAAACCCGACTCGAAAAAAGAGACACTTTAAAGTTTAAAAAAAAAACTAAAAAATATGTTGTCAAATTCCCAAGATGATATTGTTTCAAATAAGCACCAGCCCATTTGCTGGTACTATGTAGTAATTTGAAATATATAGACTTGAAAAGCTATTTGGTTTGTTTAATCTGCCAATTAAAGGTTTGGTATCTTTGTCTTGAGTTACAGCCAGTTCACCTGACCAACCACAGGGAATGTGACCTCAGTGCACATGACTGTTACTATGTAACTGATGGGAAAACATTCGCTGACGGTGAACAGATTATTTAATTTTGTTTCCACATATATCACTGTACTTCTGTCAAGCATTGCCAAATCCTTTGATGTTATGTTCTTTCTGATTAAAGCTTGGCTCAGCATTTATTATGGTCTGTCTGTGTGCAATGTCTCCTGTACAAACTCACTCCACCGACACACTGTAAATAAGAGAGTCATTTGATGGTATGAATAGTGAGAGGGGTATCCGTGTTTGGAAACCACAGTGAATGTTGACATAGAGAGCATACAAAGAGAGTGAATACAATGTAAATTTAAGTAAAGACTTAACAATCTAAATCAGACACTCACAGTTTAGCTCTCCTTTGCCTGTTCAGTCACTGTTTCAGGATCATTAAGTTGAACCACAAGAATCCCAGCAAACACCTGGAGTGTTTTCTTGAAACTGTAGTGCTCTGTATTCCCCATAGTCCCCATAACAGTATTTCACAAGTCTACAATGTTAGTAAGTAATATATCTAAAGTGAAACACTAAAGCACATTAAATGTATAACATACCTTATCTTCTCAAGTGAGTATCCCTCAGAGAACCCCGGACAACTGAGTGCCAACAGATACCGTCCTTTGAGAAGTCTGTGTGCCATCTTTTGTCGGTACCGGGTCCTTCTGTGATGTACTCTAAAAGACAGAGACTAATTTATTCATTAAATCTAACTTGCATCAGATGAAAAAAGTCAACATCTATCAAGCTAAACAGTCATGTCCCGTGAAAAATCAGCAGAAACCAAATATGCATGTTAGCACATGCACAAAGACTCAATATTATTTTATGACACAAATACAGCCCGGCTGTCTCGCTATGAGTAAAATTTACGTAGTTCATCTTATGCTGGGATGTGTCTAGTTGACCTATTGTTGGCAGTTTAATGAAAGGAGCCCAGTGTCTCAGAGCAGAAACAGTGGAGTAACAGTCATGAAAATAGCTACAAAGTGTAACATTACAGCTTGTAATCACAAACCTCCTCACTTGAACACTATTCACAATGGACATATTCAGTCCTCATATTCTACACAGTGTTAGCAGTGGGGCTAAAGCTGATTAGGAGAGCCATTAGAACACAATAACATTGGCTGCCAACGTTAGCCGAGGCTACAGCTGAGCACCGTGTTAACATTTGAACCCCGGCTAGTAACATTAGTCACCTTTGATGAGGTTGTGATACTGAGCCACCATCATCTTTCAGCAGTTAGTGTTTCGAAAATCAAGCCGTGAACTGTGTCCAGTTTTGAAAGTTGTCCTCGGTAAAATGCATTAAAAATGAAGTTTAGCCACTTATTCTTCAAGACATCTTCCTTTGGGGGTTCATACAAAGAACATTTCCTTTCTCAGAGCAAAACAGTGTCTTCTCGACATGACGGCAGCTAAACAAATTCTTCCTCCTGAGCTCCAGCTCCTTCTCTCTTAGCTTTGTTTGAGGGCTGGCCAAACTAGATGGAGGTTTATGCAAATTTCTTCTGTAACATTATGACCTCATAAAGTTATGGATGTGAAGGAGAATTCAATCGAGCTGTTTCAGGCAGCTCAGGAGCAGTGTTTCTGATGGGGAGGGTAACTCCTTTTAGGCGTGGACTTCAAGTTTTACACTCTACGGACCTTTTACATGTAAAAAAAAATATATATAACACACTAAATGAGAGGGGAAAAGTGGAAAAGCATAATAGGGCCACTTTAAGAGACATTGTATTCTCAGGCCTTGGTAGAGACCAAAAAAGCTAAAAGGAGAATAAATATGGGGCTTACGTTCACAAGTTGGAAACAAATATTTTCTGGTTGTGTGTAAGCAGGCATCTGTTTGCCAACACATTTGCCACAACTAGGGATTTGGTAGTAGATGTGGATTTTGAGGTGCGTGTGTTTTGTATTTTGGTGATTTTCCGCCATTTACAAATGTTTTGATCTTTAAAACAAATGAATTGCGTGTTCCATTTCTTAACATTTTTTACATCAGAAATACTCACTAAAAATATATTTTGAAAGTATATCATGTGCTTATGTAAATAAAATAAAAAATAATAGTAAAAAAACAGGGGGTGGTACATTTTCAGTTTTTTTTACCTCTCATATGTTCATATTGGTATCAACCACAAAATACGTTTGTTTGAGTTTCCATTTTGGTCATTAATATTTTGTTTTAATCAATTAATCAGTACAATTCATACAGTATATGGTCCCCCTGGTAGCAGTGAGTAGACTATAGCTGCAAATAAATGATCATTTTCAGAAATCTACAAAAAAGAGGAAAGGTAACATTTTATTTTTAACTTAATGTGAAAAAAGTAACTACTTATCTCATAGTTTACTAAGCTGACTCAAGAATTACACCCAGCATGTGTGGACATTTGAAGGCTCAAGAAAATGAGCTTCCTCATTAGTGACATTTCCAGGACAGATGCTGAGGACCTCAGTCCCTCTGTCATCATACAGGAGATGTTAAATATTTGTCTTGCCTTGACATCTTAAAGACAACTTAAAAGAGACTAAAGCTCCAGTTTAAGGGGACGTTTAGCTGAATTTTGTTTGGTGGAACTTTGTGGTTCAACTAAAGAGACAGCAGCAGAGGAGGATGAAAATTAGCAATCAAGACTGGGACTAATAAGGACTACAACTATGTCTACCCAGAAATGAATCAGTCAGTAGCAGGCCTTAAAAGGTAATCATAAGTTATGAGGGCTACGTATCAACACTAAATGTACGATGTTCAACTTCCTAAATGAGACAGCAGAATGTCTTTCTTCTACATCGTTACTCAAGAGTCTTGCTTAAATAAGGGCATGGTTCCATTCTGAGGGTTTGGCCACCGGTCAACCCACCTTTATAAAAATGTCACTTTCTTCTGACTGCATTCACAGCCACAGCCACTCGCACTGAGAAGAAAACAGATAATAACATCGTTCTCCACCAAAGCAGGTAATACGATTTTCCTTGAAAACTAAAATTTCATAAGACAAAAAGAAATAAGGTAAATGGGGGGTTTCCTCTTCACAAAGAATTTGTTGTGAGGGATTGAAAGATCGAGAATAAGAGGTTTGAAGTTTCATGCCTTGTTAACACCAAAAGTAATTTTTTGCTTGCTTTTTATGACGTATTAGAGTTCGAATTTGTCAGTGTGATTTTCAAAAGTTCCAAAACAAAGCTTTTGAACTGATGAACAAGATTAAATGATAGACTCTAGTAACAGTAAACCCATGTTTTTGCCTCAATTTATTGTTTTATAAACCTTGTTGTTTTTACATATTTACTCTTTACTGAGTCTTTGAATCTTTAATAAGCTGTTCAGTTCAAGAACAGGTCATAAAGCCTATTAAACAAGACTATGTTAACTTTGATGAACAATTACACGATAAAGACGTGTTGAATTCCTCTTCAATTCCCATGACTGTGATGAGTTAGCTGCTTTACAGACATCATCCTTAGGCAACAACCAACACGTCTAAAGGTTAGAAACAGTATGCTTCCTCATTGAGGTGACATTTCATTTTTCTGCGAGTAAGTTACATAAAAACAAAAATGTATATATCTTTTAGTATAAATTTTTTTGTGATTAACAGTCATTTCAGTCGTTTTCTATATTCAGCTTCTCAAATGTGTGGTTTATCATATATGATAGTAAATCGTATATGTCCAGGTTGTGGACTGTTGGTCTGACAGAGCAAGATGTTTGAAGACGTCACCTTTGGCTTTAGAAAACGAATGGGCATTTTTCACATGACATTAAGAAGACAAAGTACGTTTAATCAAGAAAATAATCAATTAAGACAGTAATTGATAGTTTCAACCCTAGAAGGAACATTGAAATGTTTGTCTTCTGTGACAAATTAGCGTTCCAGTAGCACATTAAAAGAAGAGTCACAAAGAAGGGGAACTGACTCAGCATTTGGTTTTTGTGTGTTCTCTGTTTTAGGGCGTTTACATCTTGTTGGCAGCAGCAGTAAAAAGGTGAGCATTCTCATGAGCCTGACCCTGTTTAAACTTGACAACTTCTGATCTTCCCTTTTTCTATAGAAAGTTGACTTTTGTGGAAACTGCAAAAATATTCGGTATCCAAGATTAAAAACATTTTGAGATTGTAATAAATATCATTATTATCCCTAATGATGTTTGTTAAAAACACTCAGATGGCAGGCCTGTGCTGGATGGCTGTAACGCTGGGCTTGTTGCTGTCTGTTGGAAACAGTTCGGCTGAAAAACAAGACCAGAACCAACTTGCTGGGATCTTGCCAAAGTGAGTTAGCTTGTATTAAATACTCATCCTCCTTTTCTCTAAACAAAACACAACCAACATTCCTGCAGTTCTGTTCTCTCCAATTGGGTTTAAGACAAGTGGACACTGTGGACAGAGTTGAAGGGGACATGTTGTGTTCATTTTCAAGTTCATAAATGTATTCTGGGTTTTTACTAGAACATGTTTCCATGCTTTAATGTTCAAAAGGCACATTCTTTTTCTCATACTGTCTTAACAGACCTGTATTCACCCTCTGTCTGAAACGCTCCATTTTTGACTTTAAGCAAATCTGATTGGCTTGTTGAATCACATTTCTTTTTTAAATACAATAAATTCAAAATAACAAACTAACCAGTTAACATGACAAACTATAAAAGAATGAGCAGTGAAAGGAGCTGCTAATCTTTTAGCTTTAAAAATTAATACATTACAATTGGGATATTGTGTGTTGATTGTCTCTCATATTCAGCCTGTTTCTGTAAATTCTATGATCAGTGCATCCTTCCATCTATCTAACTTTATTAACTTCTGTTCTGAATCAAACAATCAAACATTCCAGTGACATTTTGTTTATATTTTTCATTTGGCAGTTATACACCGAGCTACAATGGCAACACGGGTCAAAGGTGAGTTGGTGATTAAGTAAACATTACTCATGAAGTACTTTTCAAAATAAAAGTTAAAATGTGCTTTATAGCAAAGTAACAACATACATCACAGACTGACTGTAGTTATATTATATGACTGGTGTCTACAGTTTAATTTGGTTCGTATACCTTTTTAACATACTGTTTTAAAATACACTTTCTTTACATCTTGTGTATCTGTTTCCTAGCAGCAACTTGCCATCCAATCCGCTATTCCTGCATCGACGTGTCAGAAGAAATTCCCCCTTACAAAGCAGTCAGGGTGAAGAGGACACATCAAGTGGAGAGACGGGTGGAGGCGAAGACCAAGCACCAAGTACAGAGACAGAACCAGGCGGAGAAATGGTTGGAGGCGAAGGCCAAGCACCAAGTACGGAGACAGGACTAGGTCTAGAAATCTCTGGAGGCCTAGGCGGCAAACGTAGATCACGTTGTAGAGGGCGTAAGTGCAAGGGCAGGCGTAGAGGCAAGGGCAGGCGTAGAGGCAAGGGCAGGCGTAGAGGCAAGGGCAGGCGTAGAGGCAAGGGCAGGCGTAGAGGCGGGAGCAAGCGTAGAGGTGGGGGCAAGCGTAGAGGTGGGGGCAAGCGTAGAGGTGGGGGCAGGCGTAGAGGTGGGGGCAGGCGTGAGGTGGGGGCAGGCGTGGAGGCAGGCGGGGGTAGGGACTGCATTGATCCGGGTAACAACAACATGATAAGGACCTGAGAATCTGAGTAGCAGCCCCAATAAAGCTTACTGATTGTAATCAGCACCGCATGCTTAATAATAAAATGTATTGATAGATTTAATGACTCAAATTATACTGAAAGGATTCCCAGTTTCCAAACTACTCTGCAAAAGTACAGCCAGTGTGTTTCATTTGGGCCGGAGCAAAATGGCAGAATAAATCTTTATGATAATATGCTAGTTACTTAATACATTTTTTTTTTTTTTATCTCAAAAAAATATCTACGACGACCAATCATCAAGCACCTCTGCGGCGATTTAAAAACTATAAATTGATTTGTTTCCCATCTGCCCGAGCAAACCCAACTCGAAAAAGAGACACTTTAAAGTTTAAAAAACAAAAGAATATGTTGGGTCAATATACAGTTCAAACTGTTCAGTTCCCAGGTTGACATTGTTTTAAATAAGCACCAGCCCATTCGCTGGTACTATGTAGTAATTTGAAATATATAGACTGTAAAAACTGAAGTGGCTCATTAGCAGTCGTACGTTCAAGAATAAATCTGATGTGTTGCTATTTGGTTTGTTAAATCTGCCAATTCTGTGTAACTGATGGGAAAACATTCGCTGACGGTGAACAGATTATTTAAATTTTGTTTCCACATTTATCACTGTACTTCTGTCAAGCATTGCCAAATCCTCTGATGTTATGTTCTTTCTGATTAAAGCTTGGCTCAGCATTTATTATGGTCTGTCTGTGTGCAATGTCTCCTGTACAAACTCACTACACCGACACACTGTAAATAAGAGAGTCATTTGATGGTATGAATAGTGAGAGGGGTATCCGTGTTTGGAAACCACAGTGAATGTTGACATAGAGAGCATACAAAGAGAGTGAATACAATGTAAATTTAAGTAAAGACTTAACAATCTAAATCAGACACTCACAGTTTAGCTCTCCTTTGCCTGTTCAGTCACTGTTTCAGGATCATTCAGTTGAACCACAAGAATCCCAGCAAACACCAATTCCTCCCATCAATATGGCTGGCAAGGGAAATCATGCAGTGGAAGATCTTTATCTGCATTAAAGACAAAAAACTATGAGTGAAATCCAGGAACATTTGAAGGTTGGCATGTAACAAGAGAAATATCATGATAAAAACTTTAGTACACTTCAGTAAACAAGCATAGTGATCACATAAGAGTTTCTCTGCTAAAAAATGAGTTGAAACACACCTTCATAGGGTTGTTATTGCCTCTACATTACAGGGTCTGGAGAATAATGTGACATTTCTTTGTTTTATAGTTCAGTATGATGCAAGGGGCCTGTATCACCCCAAGAGCAGATGAGAAGCCGTAGCTATAATCACAACAATAATTATAATTCATTCAATTATTTTTCTTCTTTAAACACTTCATTAGTAAGCTAGTTTTAAGAAGTGTTTTTTTTTTTGCCATAGTCATAAGTAAAGTAGTTTTAAACTGCAGCTTTTGAGGAGGACATAGCATTGTGGTTATCATGTGACTTTGACCCACACAACACAGAACCTTAAAGCAAAGCTAAGCTAATGACGCTGTTGTGTTTACAGCTCGTTTCTGCTCAACACAAGTGGTCCAAAAAAAAAAAAAAAAAATTAATGTATGTCAACATTCAGAAAAGCTACTTTAACTTCATCAGTTCTTGCTGAACAACGATCAGTGGTGGAAGAAGTATTCAGATTTTTTACGGAAAGAGTACTAATACCACAATGTAAAAATAATCACAAGTAAAAGCCCTGCATTAAAAACCTTACTTAATTTAAAGTAGTAGGGTTTGTCTAGATATACATTTGACATTTTCCATTTCATTACAGTCTGTGCACAGTTCAGAAGAATGTTTTATGAATATAATAAACTTTTTCTGGATCTGATGAACAATTACCACCACTGCACAAAAACAGACAATTATTTTAATTAAAATTAACGAGATGATTAATAATTCCACCACTGCAAATGAAAATATTTGTATGTATTACCACTGTACATAAATAGAGTAAAATAAATATTATATAAATATATATATTATATATAAATATTATAAAGTATGTCAATTTAATGTTGTGATAAACTATTATGTGCAAAAATGATTTATTTATTCACAGGTGTAGCACAACAGTAAGAAACAGATGAAAGTTAAAAGATATTTTTGCGTTTTCCAGCTAATCCAAGAGTTTGTTTATCTTAAGTAGGATCATTTTCTCAAACCAAGAAAGTGAACAATTAATCCACACAAATATTAAAAACCAACACATTTCGAGACATGTGGATTTCACTGGACAGGAAGGGGCCCGAAGAGCTGAAATCTAAAAAGTAGCTAAAGCTGTCAAAGACATGTAGTGGTGTCAAAAGTACAATATTAACCTCTGATATGTAGTGTAATATTGTTCTTAAAGATAAATATTGTAGCGCTTATATTCCCAAAGTAACATGCCAAGCTACCAGCTTGCATGTCACCGCAGAAACACAACAACGAACAGTTCACCACAGCCCTCCCTTAACTACCGACCTGCTTACCGTATGAACCATTATAACCTACTGCACACTGTGCAGCAGCTATCTTCAGGTTCTTAGGTTAAACACCTGCAGCATACCTGGGTCCAGACACCCAACAGGCTGTAAAATGCTCTCATAACTGGGTCCAGAATTACCCAGAAACATCTCGAGCATGACCATCATCACAAAACCGTAATATCTCACAAGCTAAACAGTCCTAAACATACCGTTACAGCATCCAACTTGCCACTCAACAAGCCGCGCTCCAATAACGCCTCCAATGATCTCAACAACTCCTCCACAGAAGCCATAACCGAGGAAACAAGACAGGTGTATATCTAATAAATAGGTACATTTATTTAACAAATACTATTAACAAATCACAATAACTAAACAAAGCCAACAAAACAGCAGCTGGGTCAGCCAAGGAAAAGCCCCAGGAGGAGAGAGCCGGGCCTCCCTGTTCAGGTGCTGAGTCTTTATCACTGGGACTCTATGATGCTCAGGTGTGGCTCATCAGCAGCAATCAACAACCTGAAAGATAAAGAACCAGCAAACAGGACACAGAGCCCTACTGGAAAGGAGGGGTCGTCACAAGCTGGAACAAAAAAGAAACCTTCCGAACTGTGAAGATGTTGGTTCAACTGTTTCCGAAGATTTCAACTGTTGCGACCCATTCCAAAACCAACATGGAGGCCGGAAGTAAACAGTCGTTGACTTCTTGCTCGTGTTGTTCAATGAAAATAGAAAGGAATATGTAATTATCATATGAAAATACACAATATAATTGAAATTTGATTTACAAGTAGATAGAATTGCTAGCCATGAGATGTAAAATAGAATTGTTGACTTGGATGTAAATTAAACCTTGTTACAAATGTATGGAAATGTAAAAAAAAAAAATGGTCAAAAATATTTTATTATTATTTCAATTATTTTATTATTTAAATTTTAATTAAAAAAACAAAAAACAATCCAGCTGCTTAAAGGAGCTAACTGTATCTGGAACTATTTACTAAAGACAATTTAGTGTTGACAAAATAAAAAATAAAAGTCTTGCATTTGTCTTTAGAAAAAAACAGATATACTGTGACTGCAATGCAATTTATAGAAAAAAAGAATTAAACAGAATTGTTCTTTACCTAAGAAGCACATATTACATTATAAACCTTGCAAAAGTAAAACAATATATATATATATATATATATATATATATATATAGAGAGAGAGAGAGAGAGAGAGAGAGAGAGAGAGAGATTTTGGTATGTCTTGTTTTGTTATAATTTAATAAAAGTTTCAAATAAAACACAGTATTGCCTGATAAGACCACACTTAGCTAATAACTCATCTCCCGTGATAACAAATTAATTTGTTAAATAATTTGTTATAACAAAGACCTATGTTGAATACACTTATTGTAAGTCGCTTTGGATAAAAGCATCTGCTAAATGACTGTAATGTAATGTAAAAATCAAACAAGTATTTTAAATAAGTAAGTAAGTATTTTAAATAAGTAAGTACAAGTACCTTGAATGTGTACTTAAATACTAACAGTAGTAGTATTAATAATAATAATAATAATTAATAATAATTAATCCTTTATTAATTAGTATTGAATTGAATACCACCACTGACCACACATAAAATATACTTTGGCTATGATGTAATGTAAAAAACAAACAAGTATTTTAAATAAGTGAGTAAGAAAGAAAAATAAGTAAGTACAAGTACCTTGAATGTGTACTTAAATACTAACAGTAGTAGTATTAATAATAATAATAATAATAATAATAATAATAATAATAATAATAATAATAATAATCCTGTTTGTGATATACATGGACAGGATCCTTTATTAATTAGTATTGAATTGAATATCACCACTGACCACCCGCCGACAGGGGGGACAAATATACGTTGTCCCGGGCCCTGATGTAATGTAATAACTGGACCCCCATGAAGTTGGGATTAATTATTGTATGTATACTTCAAAATTGTTGATTTAGAGAAGAAAAGTGCTTTATTTGCATTCAATTAATGACTCCTAGATTGTTTGCCTTCATTGCCCTTGAAAAAACGGCCAATAACCCCCTATCACCCCTATGCCAAAATGGTTTGGTCTTTGGAGAAGAAAAAAGACGACATCATTCCATTAGTGGTCAGTGCGCGAGTTGACTCAACATGCACAAGTCAGGAGCCCTGAAAAAAAAAGAAAGGCGAAAAAGAGAGGAAGAAGCCGAAAGCCTGAGGGGATCTCTTTATAAATATTTCAGAAAAGACTCAGGTGATGCTGCAGGTACCAGTAAAGGCAGCTGTGCAGCACAGCAGGTAAGACACGGCCAACTTTTTCCAGCCCCGTCGTCAAGTAACACAGGCACAGGCGGCGTGTCAAACATATTAGCGCAGCACCACATGAGCAAGTCACACGAGATCAATATCAGACAGACAGGGGGCATTGAATAAGATAAGATAAGATAAGATAAGATAAGATAAGATAATCCTTTATTAGTCCCGCAGCGGGGAAATTTGCAGGCTTACAGCAGCATAGAGTTAAAGTGCACACAAGAGACATAGTAAAGAAAGACAAGATAAAAATAAAAATAAAAATAAAATAAAAAAACAAGTATTATAAATAAGCAATAAAAACAGTAGAAAAACACAATAACTGAAATATAATATTTACAGACTTTAGAAAAAAAAACAGATTAACTATTATTGCACAGTGTTTTTATTGTCATGTGTCATGTGGTCTGCTGGGAAAGCAATGACAGCAGCAGGAAGGAAGGACCTGCAAGTACCTCTCCTTCACCACGGGGGTGAAGCAGCCGGTGGTGAAGGAGCTGCAGAAGAAGGGCGTCCTGCATGGGGTGGGAGGTAATGTCCATCAGGGATGACAGCTTGGCCATCACCCTCCTGTCTATCCACCTCCACCGTATCCAAATAATTTGATAAACAACGGCTTTATTACACTGTGTTTCAATACGCCTATATCTAATTGAATCTTAGAATAAAACATTACCCGCAAATAGGCCCATGTCCAAATCAAATGTTTCAGGCAGGCATTTTAAATCCAATCAGGCTGAATTGATTTGAAATCATTCCCAGTTGAATTACAGCCAATACTAACAGTATAAATAATAATAATTTAATAAATAATATTAATCCATTTAGATAGAGTTGGATGTAACCACTGAATGGGTTATAAATACTGAATGGGGTAGCCTGTAAAAAACTTAGTTTCTGATTAAGTTAACTTGAAACTAAGATGAATTTAAACATTCTAAGCGGACATAAACGCGGGTCTGGCGATAAATAAAAGTACCCTTGACATGATTCCCCTTGGTCAAGTAAAATATACTTAATGGCTATGATGTAATGTAAAAAACAACTTAAGTAAGTAAGTATTTTAAATAAGTAAGTACAAGTACAAATAAAATATACTTTGGCTATGATGTAATGTAAAAAACAACTTAAGTAAGTAAGTATTTTAAATAAGTAAGTACAAGTACAAATTAATTTGTTATCACTCCGATAAAAGTTAAAAAAAAAAACAAATAAACATTCCTGCTCTTGCGCCCTTTTAAAAAAAACTACAACTCCCACAATGCCGTCACGTGATATGACGCGTCCGCTTCATGTCATGTGACAGCAGAGAGAAGAAAACATGGCGGACGTGGACGCAACGAAGTCTCTGGGCGGCCTGTTGAACGGGATAGCTCAGAAGGTTTATTACAACAACACGGAGATCACGGAGGAGCTGCTGAAGAACGAGCTGTACGCAGAGCTGCCGCAGGACGAGTTCACCGCGTTACACGGGAGAATGAAAGGCCTCCTCAAGGTAACGCTCCGCCTCCACCCCGGAAGTAGCGCCGCAGGAAGAATACCCACAATGCACTGTGGCTACATGTGGGACATATCATTATTTATCCACAGTTTAGATATTTACCATAGACAAAGTGTCTTTTGTGTGACGTCAGTGGTGGTATTCAATTCAATACTGATTAATAAAGGATTAATTATTATTCATTATTATTATTCATTATTATTATTATTATTATTATTATTATATTATTATAATTATTAATTATTATTTTTAATACTACTACTGTTAGTATTTAAGTACACAGTCAAGGTACTTGTACTTACTTATTTAAGATACTTGTTTTACATTACAGTCATTTAGCTACTAGTCACTAGAAAATAAAATCATTATTTATCTACAGTTTAGATATTTACCATAGACAAAGTGTCTTTTATGTGACGTCAGTGGTGGTATTCAATTCAATACTGATTAATAAAGGATTAATTATTATTCATTATTATTATTATTTACAATAAGTGTATTCAACATAGGTATTCAAGAGAATTACTAGTCACTAGAAAATAAAATCATTATTTATCCACAGTTTAGATATTTACCATAAGTGGTAGCCAAAGTGTATTTTATGTGTGGTCAGTGGTGGTATTCAATTCAATACTGATTAATAAAGGATTAATTATTATTCATTATTATTATTATTATTATTATTATTATTAATACTACTACTGTTAGTATTTAAGTACACAGTCAAGGTACTTGTACTTACTTATTTAAAATACTTGTTTTACATTACATTACATTATTATTATTACAGTCATTTAGCTACTAGTCACTAGAAAATAAAATCATTATTTATCTACAGTTTAGATATTTACCATAGCCAAAGTGTCTTTTGTCAGTGGTGGTATTCAATTCAATACTGATTAATAAAGGATTAATTATTATTAATTATTATTATTATTAATACTACTACTGTTAGTATTTAAGTACACAGTCAAGGTACTTGTACTTACTTATTTTTCTTAAAGATTTTATTACATTAGTCACTTTATGGTGGTATTCAATTCAATACTGATTAATAAAGGATTAATTATTATTAATTATTATTATTATTTACAATAAGTGTATTCAACATAGGTATTCAAGAGAAAATAATATCATTATTTATCTACAGTTTAGATATTTATCATAAGTGGTAGCCAAAGTGTATTTTATGTGTGGTCAGTGGTGGTATTCAATTCAATACTGATTAATAAAGGATTAATTATTATTATTATTATTATTATTAATTACTACTACTGTTAGTATTTAAGTACACATTCAAGGTACTTGTACTTACTTATTTAAAATACTTACTTATTTAAGATACTTGTTTGTTTTTTACATTACATTACAGTCATTTAGCAGACGCTTTTATCCAAAGCGACTTACAATAAGTGTATTCAACATAGGTATTCAAGAGAACTACTAGTCACTTTTTCTACTATGTCTCTTGTTTGCAGTATATCTTTGCTGCTGTAATCCTGTAAATTTCCCCGCTGCGGGACTAATAAAGGATTATCTTATTTTATCTTATCTTATCTTACTTGGGTACTTCCCTTATTGCATCCCTATACTTATACTTCACTACATCTAAAAAGCAAACTTGTGCTTTTTATCTACAAAACATTTTTATTGACTCTTCAAATTATAGTTCATATTTCATAATTCCTTCCTGTCCAGATGTGTTGATGTTGAATGTTTGTGATAAATTAAAGTATGAAGTTTTCCTGTATGTGTTCAGAAAATCCTGATACTTCTCAAGCTCAATAAACTTTTTTAAAAACCTCTTGTATCAGCTGGAAAATGAATCATAACAAATATGAAAACAGGGCTTTATGCAGCAATAATGTTTATCCAGAGGGAATATTTTACTGCAAAACGAGTACAAGTACATTTTGCTGAGAAAACTTGCATACTTTTACTAAGGTAAGGTCTTGAATTCAGTAGTTTTACTTGTAGTAGAGTATTGGAGCTTACCTTATCTTACCTTAGTAAAGGATTGGAATACTTCTTCCACTTCTTGCAACTGTGAAATCTAAGTTTTTTTGTCGCTTATGTGAAGCTCTAGCTTTATTGTCATGCAGTACAGGATTGCACCTTGAAATGCAGTTGTAGCCTCGTTCACGCTACACACACAGAAAATGTAAAAACAGATGAAATATTTAATTTAAAATAGATTTGATTTAAATACATTTTGCTGTACTGATACAAGGAAATGCAGTTTAGTGCTAAAAGCAGTAAAGTACCAGAGTGATATACATGTTGGCCTATCTAGTGGTAGTAAAAATGATAATTAACAGTAAGGGCAAGTATAAAATATATAGTGCAGGTTTAAGTACAAGTAATGCTAATAGTAGACATAATATACAGTATAAACAACAGGAGGAATGATATGAATACGGTGTATGCTAGGTATGTATGTAACAATAAAACTTCATCTTCTTTAATGTCAACGTTGACAGGTGAAACTATTCAAACTGATCTCTGTGTGTCTCACCTGCTACCAGCAGGAGGCAGCGTTAACATACATTACCTGTTATCACTGCAGCTCCAGTGCTGGTCACATTTTTAACCACAGAATAAGTAAAAGTTTCATTTAGATTAAAATTCAATATTATTTTTAAGGACAGCCAAGAGGGCAACATGACAATATTTTTACAACAATAAATAGATAACACAAACAACATAATCATATTAATAAAACTGTTTCACAGTATACAAAAGAGCTAAAGTGCAAACAGACCAAGACTCAGACCAGTCAGTTTTCTGTGAGATATAATATGCAGCTTGTTTATTGTATCTGTGATATATTTGTGGTATTTATAAAACAACACAATAACAAAATGGTGAAAACAGTTTTGATTTTAAGTCCATTTGAATTATATTTACTCCAGCTCGGAACAATGTACAATGTTTACGATGTACAATTTTGACATACTTGTACTTTACTTGAGTGTTACCTTTCCAAACTACACTATACTTCTACTCCACTACATTTTAGAGTTAACTGTATTTATTTCTTCACTACACTTATTTGAAACTATAGATACCTTTAACATTTAGAAAAACACATGATCTCCATATAAGATATGATGCAGTACTATACTACTAATCTACCCAGTAGTACACAAAGTAACGGAAATTGACAATAGTTGTAATATGCTCTTACATGTATTCAATAATAATTGAACGACTGCATGATGAATATTTTTACTTTTAATACCTTTAGTACATTTTCCTGATAATACTTCTGTACTTTTATTAAAGAAACATTTTGAATTCAGGACTCTAACTTAAAATGAGGTATTTTTAGACTTTTTTTTACTGAAATAAAACTGAGTACTTCTTTTATTACTGCCAGTTCTGCCAGAAACACGTATTAAAACATGTAGTTGGTGGACAGCTCTGACTGGCTTGTGTTCATTTTGAAGTATAAATCCTGACGGTGGTACTCCACCTTACTGTAGCTGATTCCTCCTCTTCCTCTTCCTCTTCCCCTCCACCTCTCAGTCCATCGCCGCGGCGGACATGGACCACGGCCAGCTGGAGGCCTTCCTCACGGCCCAGGCCAGGAGGCAGGGAGGAGGCGGGGTGACTGCCGAACAGGCCGCCGCCCTCTCTCGCTTCTGGAAGAGCCAGAGAGTCCGGGTGAGGGAGAGCCTGCTGGCCCAGAGCCGCTGGGAGCCCGGCCTCAGGGGCCTCTCCTGGAGGGTGGACCTGCAGACCGCAGCCAGCCGGGGGGACGCGGCCCACGGCGGCCCCGTGGCCCTGATGGAGCTGGAGCTGGGCAGAGCCGGACAGGTGAGACTGACATCCGGTGTTTCCTCGTTTGGTTTCAAACATCCATGCTGGAAACAAACCAGTAAAGCCCCAGTCTTCTACTGCTGCATGTTGGGGGACCAGTGCCTTGCTTATTAGAAAATTGACCTCAATATAAAACATATTAAACTAAACATGAAGCACAGAAATGTGTTATAATTCTACTAATGGACAGAAATAAAATGATCTCTGGCCGTGTCTCAGTTTCATACTCTATAAAAGTTTAACAAACTTATAAATACAATAGTGCATTTACATTAGAAAACACAAGAAAAAAAGTTTACTTTAAGATGGCAAAATGCAACCTATTGTTGATTGAAACTATTTTCCCACAATGAAGCAACAGAAACCAAGGAGCTGGAAACCCCCCCAGAATTAAGGATGTGGTATAAGTTCAGAGAAGGAGATACTGTGTTCCAAGATGGCGACCCAGTCACGTCGCAGGAAGTTGAACTCTTTGTTCGCATTCTCTGTTTGTCAGCAGAGTTTCCCTTTTAATGGTTTTAATGGTTTTGTAGTGGGAGAAAGTCTTTCGGGCCCCGGTGTGTGTGTCACATGACCTCTGCGTCATACTATTGCTGCACCGCAGTTAATCAAAAATGACTTTTTCCAGGGTGTGGTCCAACCAGTTCACTCAGAAGCCATAAACAAAACAAGACTGTGTGTGTGTGTGTGTGTGTGTGTGTGTGTGTGTGTGTGTGTGTGTGTGTGTGTGTGTGTGTGTGTGTGTGTGTGTGTGTGTGTGTGTGTGTGTGTGTGTGTGTGTGTGTGTGTGTGTGTGTGTGTTCTTTACAATGAAGGAAGACAGATGTAGACAAACAAAAAGAAACGAGGTCATTTGAGAAACGTGAACAAAATACACAAATTCCCTTCAGGTCTATTATATTTAAATAATCATTTTTCAGCCAATCAGAAAGTCTTCCCAAAGGTGTGACCTCACTGCAGGTCTTCTCCTACTGTTGATTGAAAAGTGATTGAGAAAATAATCAAGAGATTAATTGGAAATGCAGATAATCATAAGTTGTCACCCTGATTATGTCAAAAGTTGTATTACATCTATTGAAATACATCTATACGTGTTCCCGTGTCTGATAGTCATTCGCAGCATCTCACTTCCTGATTCATGAGCTACCGTACATCCTAATAAAAGAATCATAGCCAAGGGACATGGCTCTAGACGATGGGGAGACACAATAGCTGTATCCATGGAAACCAGGAGCAAGACCACCACGGCGTGACGTCCATTCTTGAGAACAATAGGAGGACACAGTGATGATGTGGATACCCTCATATTAAAGCAGAACTTCATTCATTTTTAAATGGATGTAATGAACACAGTGAGGCTCGGTGAGAAGAGTTCATGTTGCTGTTTTCAAACTAGTGAAGGAGTTACTGGAAAATAATAACATTTCACTTTTCTTTTTTTACAATTAACACCTGAAATGATGAAGGCACAGTACAACATTTAAAATCATAGTTTGTTTTTTCCTTTTTTTACCTCTTCAGTTTTAGATTTCATGTAACTTTGTTTTTACAAAATGAATCAAAAAACCTTCCCAAAACTCTGACAATGAAGAAGATCTTGGGTAGATGATATTGAGAATAAATATGAAAGAAATTTTTAATCATTTAGTTATTATTATTATTATTATTATTATTATTATTATACATTGGCCAAATCTACAGGCCAAACTACAAAAAATAATTCCTCTTGTCTCCCCCTCCTCACCCACACCCTGATCCATCATGTCTAATTAATGCTCATTCTCTTTTAGGTGGTCACATTTTATCTATACTACATACATTTAGATTTTTCCTTATTCAAAAATAAAAATAAGTTGGTCCTTTTCGAGTTTTTACAAGTTTTACAGAAAAATATTCAAATATTTGATCCCAAACAAAACAATTTTTTTTTTTTTTTTTAAATTGGTAGGCTGTTCAAAATCTACAATCTGACTGTGAAATGTTGTAGTTTGTTGTTTGAAAGAGGAAGCTGCTGTGTATTAAGAGTGTGCAATGTCTCAGCGTGTTGGACCACATGATACTGATCAATAGAGACACTTCTCTCTCTTAAAGCTAATAAACCGAACCCCACCTGTTTACTTTAATGCTCTGAATGTCTGCTCTATAATCAGATTCTAATTAATATGCTGTAATATTTTATTCTTCCGTCTCAGGACTCTGAGTTTGTGTGTCTGGAGTTTGATGAAACCAAAGTCAACCAGGTGCTGAAGCAGATGTCTGATATCCAGGAGAGCATCGACA
This sequence comes from Anoplopoma fimbria, assembly GCF_027596085.1. Classification (NCBI taxonomy): domain Eukaryota; kingdom Metazoa; phylum Chordata; class Actinopteri; order Perciformes; family Anoplopomatidae; genus Anoplopoma; species Anoplopoma fimbria. The sequence goes on from NC_072457.1 coordinate 4,144,023, forward strand.
GAGTCGTTCACCGCACCTGAAGCTGTTTGTGAGCGTTTTCTAAACTTTTTCATTCTGACTGAGAGACGACGTCTGACCAACTCCGGCTGTCTCCTCCTGTCTCCTCCTGTCTCCTCCTGTCTCCTCCTGCAGACGGCTGAGTGGATCCAACGTGGCCTCTACACCTGCCTGCAGACTCAGAGACCACCTACTGGATATGATGCATGATCATCATTTCGGTACACGACTTGACAATGAGACATGTTCACATATTCTTAATTTCTCTGTGAAGCTTGTTTTTTTTTTTATAAACAATCATAAGTGGGCCAAAAGTTACAAAAGGCTGAGAACCTCTGACATTTGCATTGAGCTCAAAGTGCAGCTGAAAAAGTCCAGTTTAAACCGATAAACTTTTTCTTATTACTGCAGTTGCTTTTACAGAAATGCATAACGTTGCATGCCGTATGCATTCAGTTGGGACCTGTGCTACTTTGTCATAACATTGCACCTTGAACTTTGACCCTCTTGCTGAAAATATCCGCTGAGCAGAGGATTGTTGGTCTGAGTAACCAGAAAAGAATGCTGGTTTGCAATAGAACATCCTGGTATTTTTTAGCATACAGTATTTGACATACCACACGTCAGAACATACTTAATCTTTTTCTGGTATCCCAAATCATATCGCAGTATTGGAGTTGGAATAAACAGACAGTCGGGCAGCTGAAAAGAGTTTAGAGCGTCCTGTCCCTTTAAGACGGGGGGCGTGGTCTCTCAGTTCCGGAGCTCACCTGGTGTCAGGTCAAGATAACACGTGGCTCATTCATTCTTTAGGGGAACAAGCACCAGAGTTTGACACCACAGCTTCAAGGGATTGATTTACAAGTTCAGTTTGAATCCCAACACAGATCCAGTGGGATTCATTACTTCCTTTACTACAATACTTACTGTCCATGTGGGAATAAAACCTAGTTTGATTGGTGTTTATCTCTTTTTTTTTTTCCTGTGGCCGTGTTCTGCATTACATCATGAGGGTGGATGACGCCGACTAGATATCTTAACATGTTATAAAATGCTGATATCAGCTCGATGAATAAACTCTTTTATCAGTAAAGATTGGACCATAAATTCCTCGGTTGAGGCCACAGTTCTGCTTTTGAGCCACATAATCGCTTTGTTCAAATGTTATTGTAATATTCTGTATATAAAAAAATCTTCTTACACACAGATTTGTACCAATTAAGATTAAAAGTTGTTTTGCGATAGATAAAATAAAAAAAGTGGTGTTTCCTTCATGTTTTCCTCAGCTCTGTACTGTGTGTCAAACACTGAAACAAAGGTCGGTTTTATTGTTTGAAGGCCATAAATACAACGATAATGTAATCTCTCTCCTAAATCTCCCAGGATATGAGCAGGATTTGTTGGTGCTTGTGGGGTAGAAGCTTCAAGGTGCAGAGATGCTTCTGTTTGTCCACTTCTGAAGCTTTCAAACTGCTCAATGTGAATATTTATTTTTTCGTCTTTTGTGGAATCACGTTGGAGCGTCTTCAGCTTGTCGTTTTTCTATTGATCGTTGATCAACCAGGCCTGGGCTCCTTGTGGATGGTTTATTATTTATTTATCTCCACGCTTCACCAAACTGCACTGAGTTACTTCCTCTTGATTTATGATCTGAGCTCCCACTGCTGCCAGTTTCATGACGAGACTTTTCATTGCTATAAGAAGACGGAAGCGTAAACTGTATCTACATTCACTTTCATGTTGAAATCTGCTGTGGTGGAAGGTAGCCAAGTACATTTGCTCAAGTACTACTAAAGTACGAATTCATACTTCTACTCCACAACATCTCAAGAGTCAAATATTGTACTTTTCAATCCACTACATTTATATACTTTTTCATTATTCCTTTCTGTCCAGCGAAAACCTGGTATCTCTAGATGTGTTGACGGTGAATGTTTTTGATAAACTGAAGGATGAACGGTTTCTTTATGTGTTGAGAAAAGATCCTACTTCTTCAGCTAAATAAACTCTATAAAATCCTTTTTGATCAGCTGGAAAATGCATCGTCACAAAGCTGACAACTGGCTGTTTTTATTTTTTAGAGATACGAGGTTCTCACAGGATAAAACACATGATGATCTTATAGAATGTGATGCATTGATGTAGATTAAACTAACCCACTGTATATAAAGGAGTTAATAACATCTACAGCAGTAAAATGTAACACACACAATTATGCAGCAGTGATATAGATACAGAAACATCACATATAATAGTAAAACACTGACAGGGAACATTTTACTGCATAAATACTTTTACTTAAAAGGGACATTTCACCCAAAAATCAAAAATACATATTATTTCCTACCTTAAAGTGCTATTTATCAATCTATATTATTTTAATGTGAGTTTGCTGATTGTTGGAGATTCTAATATAATGGGACTACTAAAAATATATATTTGAAAAACTCAACAGCAATGTCTCTTCCTAGAAATCATCATGACCTGGTTATGCAAGATAATAATAATAATATTAATCTTTATTTGTATAGCACATTTCATACAGACAATGTAACTCAAAGGGCTGTACATTTACAAATAAATAAATAATATATTACAGATATATTAAATAAAATTGGTCGGATGAAGCAAACATTTTAAAATTACATTTTTAAGTGTAATTAAAAAAAATGTCAACAGATGAATTCAAACTGGAAACTTATTACATTTAAAATGACCAAAAAAAGGAATGAAAGGCTCTGTAGGTATGAGGGGAAATGTTTTAGATGTTTGGGTGAACTGTCCCTGTAAGTGAGTATGTAGAAAGCAGGACTTCTACTAGTAGTGGAGTATTCACACAGTATGGTACTAGTACTTTATACTTAAGTAAAGTACCTGAACACTTCTTCCACTAGATTAGGAGATGTGGATGCTGTGGAGTGAAAGAGGAATCCCTGATCCACCTGAGGGAGGAGTCACTGGACGCTTGTGCCAAACGTGTCTACCTTCCTCCTCCTCCTCCTCCTCCTCCTCGGTGAACAGAGGCTGTGACATTGGTGTTTATGTCGGAGATGTGAGGTTCATGCAGAGTCCATGTCTGCACCAGGATCAGTGCGCAGACAGATCTCCAAACCAAACGAGCCTCCTGGAAGGATCCGTGGCTGAGGCGCACAAGTCCAAACCTGCTGATCAACTCCACACTTCCGTCCTCATTCCACACCGAGGAGCCGGGCTGAAGGTCTGTGTGTCTCAGGATCAACTGCATTGTGTTTTTATGTCGAGTGGAAGTGGAGAATAACAGAAAAGTCACTTTACGAGTTTAATCTCTGGATTGAAAAGTTCTAAAACTGCTAAAAAAAAAAAAAAAAAAAAAAAAGTTTGACTTTGTGTTTTGTTGACACCTTTTTTTTTTTTAAACTTTTTGTTAGGATCAAGTTTTTATTCATAATTATTCTGTATTACTTTATATTAAAAAAGGGCTCTCACATTGGAGACATCATAGAAATATTGCAAAATGTGAATGTTTTGCAACGTTCAGCTTGAAATATGACTCCAACCTCACTATACTGCCACCTATGAGATGTCAGTGTCAATCTAAATACAAGTTTAAATGGAGGTTAATGTTGTATTATAAATAATAATAATAATAATAATAATAATAAATCAAAGGTGGAGCTTCATTAGTTTCAATATGAAATGAAACCCTTCACTTCTGTTAAATTGGCATACTTTAACCAAAACATAGCATAAGGAACAAGCTTAACTTCCCTTGACAATTTCTCTAAATAATATGAAATTGACACACCCTTTCCAACCCTGGTAAACATATAAGTAATGCATTTGTATGAATCAATAGAGTGCTGCAGGGATGTTTTTTAGTCCAACCAGGAAGTGAGCTTCACACTGGTGTCCGCCACAAACAAGTTTTCCAACAGATTTCAGATTGTTGGAGGAAATAAACTCTGTGGCAAATAAACATTTATGATACTGAAACGTTATGTGGGGGCTGAAGAGCAAGGTTTCTCCAATCAGAGGGTTGGTTCAGCAAGATAATCTCCTCTTGCCATCGGTGTGGACTGGATGATCACACAATTTTATGAATTATGTTTTTGACTGTAAGTTGCTTTGGATCTGCAAATCTGTAATGAAGTATGTTGTAAAATGCAAATCACCAATTTTATGTGTTTTTTTTACATTATTATGCTATAAATGAACGACACCACAGTAAGATGAGCGAGGTTATAAAATCTTAGACTTTACTTCAGGCATCTCACCAAAAAAACACATTGACTTTGAAACGAGGGAACCTGGAAGTCTTGACTCCTGACTCTTTTCCAGGCTTAATGAAAGCTATCTTTCAGTAGAAAAAAACAATTCATTCATAACAATTCATATTCAAACCTTAATATCAGCTCTGCAGATCGGGACATGACCTGGACCTGATTTTTTTATAGCTTTATCGCAACTCATATCGCTCTGTACACACGGTTCAGGCTTTATGACGGGCAATAAATAGGATTTGCCCTTCAATTGACTTTTATTGACGTTCAGCGTTCAGGTTCATTCCAGTGTTGCTCCGCCTCAATGTCTGACAGCATGTGAACCGGACGTCGTCATTAACAGCAGACGTTATTGCAGCCTTTTTTTTTTTTTTTTTCCCAAATCAACCCATGTGTCTTTGTGTTGAACTCCCAGATGGCTCCAGAAACAGCAGCCTGGTTCTTCTTGGAGATGTCCTCCTCCTCCTCCTCCTCCTCTTCCTCCTCCTCCACCCTGCAGCTGATCCACGTAAGGCCATGGGAGGTCCGGAGATCCACCCGACCCAACTGACCGATCACCTCCACACCAGACACAGGTGGAGTATAAGTGATGACACACGACGAGGTGTCCTGATGTAATTAGTTACTTTAAAGCTGCATAAGAGAAAAATAAGATCCCTACACCAGAGTTTGTCCACACCACCTATAGGATTTGGAAGAAGTACTCTGATCTTAAGTAAAAGTAGTAATACCACAGTTTAGAAATACATTATATACGATTTATACCTACAAATACAGCATAAGTATCAAAATGTACGTATGCTACCAACAGTAAAAGCACCCATTATGCAGAATGGCTAATTTCATAATAATAATAATAAAGTTAGAAATAATTTGAATTTCATTGAAACATCGTATATTAGTTTCCTACAGTATGTTTTATATCAATTATCTGAATTTGTAAAGTTACCAAAGCTGTCAGAAGTAAAAAGTAGAATATTTACCTTGAGAGATGTATTGGAGTAGAAGTAGATAGTAGCAGAAAATGGAAATATTCAAGTAAAGTACAGGTACCTCAAAGGAGCATACATTTGAAAAAGTTCCCAAACACAGACTGAACATGCGGATGACTTGACTCTCATTTCACCCTCACGATATTCTATGAATGCATTATTGTCTGTTTCTGATGAGTTCGCTCTGGAGTTTAATGTTAAATTTAACCCATCAAAGAGTGTTAGTCTGTCATTTAATTGTCAAGTGGACACTCCATTTAGTAATGGGTCAGAACAGTAATGTAGAAAACATAACAAAAGGTACCAATAATTTGATTTGTAGTGCAAATACTATGATGGCCAGGTTCAATATGTGTGCGTCAAGCACAAAAGCAAAATTATTTCAAACTTATTGTACATCGTTCTTTGGTTCTGTGTTTTGGAGACTCGATTCCTCCCATATACAGCGTATTTATGTAACATGGCGTAAATTGGCACGACGCATTTGGCGTGTCCCCAACACTACTCATTGCAATCTGTTACCCAATCTTATGTCAGGCTACTTTAAAACATAGTTTCATGAAGTGAATTGGTCTTTTTTCTTTCCCGTTCCGTGCGTCACCTCGTCCAGATGTTTTCTCCACGTTGATTTTATGTTCGCACGGATACGATGATTACGAATCGTTCAGAGGGCAGACAAACATAGAAAAAGTCACTTTAGCCACGGAGTCAAATGTAGAAGTGCCAATACTTCGTATGAATTAATACCGGCCCACTTTAAACAATGCATATACCAGAGAATTTATTTTAAAGTAGTTTACAACTGTATATTTATAATTAAATGACTGCTAAATAGTTACTAGTGTATACTGTTGGTTATTAAAAACGTCTACTAACCCGTCAGTGATGAAGTATATGTAGAATATATTTGTTTATTACAGAACCAGCTCCTGTCGTTAACCTTAAATACCATTTAGAACATCTTTTATGACGTAACATTGATCATTTTATTGATCAGCTTCAGTTTTATAATAA